>NC_083765.1:44488083-44668083 GCF_963514075.1 Conger conger | reverse complement strand
GTTCTGAAATGAAATGTTAATCGTATTGGGAGGGATCACCTTTTCATGGTAACCTCAATCACATTCTCGGTCTTGATAAAAGCTCAATTTAATCTGCCGTCTGCTGCGCTGGTGCCATTTCTCTCCTACAGGTGCATTTAAATATATGTGTGTGTGTGTGTGTGTGTGTGTGTGTGTGTGTGTTTGTCTGTGTGTGTATGTGTGTATGTGCGTGCGTGTGTGTGTCTGCGTGTGTGTGTGTGTGTGTGTGTGTGTTTGTCTGTGTGTGTATATGTGTGTGTCTGTGTGTATGTGTGTGCGTGTGCTGTAATACCCATGCTCCTCTCTGCTCCTCTGTGTGGTTTAGCGCTGTGATTATACTCAAGATGGAGGCAGACATCTGATCTCACCTGTTCAGGCTGCTGTCACTGCAGGCTTAGGGGAGATCCTGTTAGTACCAGACGGCTGCTGCTCCATTCCTCTCTTTAGTGGTTTATAATTTCCCTTTAGCCCTTTCCTTAAATTCACTTCAGCTCTCTCCCTCATACACGCGTTCTTCCCCCTGTACACGTGTCCCCACCCCCTCTCACACACCTCTCTGTGCGATTTTCTTTCTCTTAAATCATTTAGCCTCACTTCATGAATACGACAGGAGTGTATGGTTCTTACAGTGCATGTTCACAAGCATATGAATAATAATGGTATTTGTCTCTTTCCCTTTTCCCGCTCCTCTTTCTCTCTGCCTCCACCATTCTCTCACTTCTTCTTTCTCACTCTGTAACTCCTTCTCTCCCTCTGTCTTTTTTCTTTTACATTCTCACCCACCTTATCTTCTCACTTTTATATTCTCTCTTTCGCATTCTCCCTCTCCCTTTTACTCTACTTCATGTTTCACACTCCTCCACCTCTTTTTACCCCCTCTCTCCCCCTCTCCCTCTCTCTGTCTTTCCCTCTCTCCCTCTCTCTTTGTCTCTCTCCCTTTCCCCATCTCTCTTTCCCTCCACCTCTCCCCCTCTCTCTCTCTACCTCTCACCCTCTCCGTCCCTCTCTCTTCCCCCCTTTCCCTCTCCCCTCTCTCACTCCCTGTCTCCCCCCCTCTCTCCTTCCCCCTCTCTCTGTCCCCCTCTCCCTCTCTCTCTCCCTCTCCCCCCTATCTCCCTTTCTCTCTCTCCCCCTCTCCCTCTCTCTCTCTCTCTCTCTCTCTCTCTCTCCCTCTCCCCCTCCCCCCCTCTCTCTCCCTCTCTCCCCCTCTCCTCTCAGCTGGAGTCCTTCCTGCAGGTGAACGTCACTCAGGTTCATGTGGATGAGTGCTCCATCACAGACTGCGGGGGCGGAGTCGAGGGGGGCGGTGGCTGCTCCAATCAGCTGTCGGTCAGCGGCGTGCCCACCGTGGTGGATGCTGGGAGCGTGTCTCTGGTTTCGGTGACGGTGACCACCACGGCGGTGTGTGGTTGCCCCGGGCGGGACCACCTCCACAGGTCCTGCTCCTCCTACCCCCAGAGCCCCTGCCACAACGGGGGTGTGTGCATCGACAGCAAGGCCGGCTACAGGTGAGTCTGCCACGGGGGTCCTGGTTGACCACAGGGGGGCCCTGGATTGTCACGGGGTGGTCTGGTTAACCACAGGGGATCCTGGTTGACCACAGGAGGTCCTGGTTAAACCCAGGGGGGCCCTGGATCGCCACGGGGTGGTCTGGTTAACCACAGGGGATCCTGGTTGACCACAGGGGGTCCTGGTTGACCACAGGGGGGCCCTGGATCGCCACGGGGTGGTCTGGTTAACCACAGGGGGTCCTGGTTGACCACAGGAGGTCCTGGTTAAACCCAGGGGGGCCCTGGATCGCCACGGGGTGGTCTGGATAACCACAGGGGGTCCTGGTTGACCACAGGAGGTCCTGGTTAAACCCAGGGGGGCCCTGGATCGCCACGGGGTGGTCTGGATAACCACAGGGGGTCCTGGTTGACCACAGGAGGTCCTGGTTAAACCCAGGGGGGCCCTGGATCGCCACGGGGTGGTCTGGATAACCACAGGGGATCCTGGTTGACCACAGGGGGCCCTGGATTGCCACGGGGTGGTCTGGATAACCACAGGGGGTCCTGGATTGCCACGGGGTGGTCTGGATAACCACAGGGGGTCCTGGTTGACCACAGGGGTGAAGCCTGCCTCATTGCACATAAGCACATAAGAACTCATTCCAATCGCTCATTTTTCACCTTTTTTCAACTTCTTTTCCTTTGCCTGGCTCGGAAATCAACCAAGGTCCGCCATATTTAAGGATATTTTAACCCATTAAATGTTCCTCCTAGAAGCTAGAAGTAGAAGTTAGGAGGCTCTCAAACTTTCCTTTGATCAACGAAACAAGAGTGCATTATTTTTTTTCCAGAGAGCCACATGTATAAATGATCGACCTGTTGATCCACCTCTCTCCATCTGCCAGGCATATACCACGTTTGTAACTGACGTGGCTTCGAACTGATGTTTGAAGGAGAAAGGTCATTGATTTTTGCCTAATTCTTTTTCTTGATTTCCTTTACTTCTTTTTCTGGCCTCTTTCTCTAGTCTCTCCCGATTGGTGGAGCTAGGAGTGGGAAAAGGAAGAAGGAGAGGTGAAAATAAACAGCCCTCCGTCTCTCCTGCATCATGGCACATAAGTGTGCTATACAACCAGGCCCACAACCAGGTGTCTGACCTGTGTTGAGAGTGCTCTATTACAACCAGGTGTCTGACCTGTGTCGAGTGTGTTGTATTAGAACCAGGTGTCTGACCTGTGTGAAGTGTGTTGTATTAGAACCAGGTGTCTGACCTGTGTGAAGTGTGTTGTATTAGAACCAGGTGTCTGACCTGCGTCACACTGGCCTGAGCTAGATTACAATGAGCTTTCTCATAAAGTGCGCTATATTACAACCTGGGGCTATTTTACCTGGATTAATGAGTTAGCTGGATAACTGCACTGAGTAAAATCTTTTTACTTCAGTCCATGTTCCGCATTTTTGCAGTGAAATCAAATGTCAGATACGGTTGAGTTCATTAAATTATTAAGAGCAGAAGGTGTCCCAAAATCCTGAAATGGATCAGCCCTTGCTGTGCTCTGTGTAAAGTGATCTAGATTGAAATGAGGCTGCTCATTAGGTGATCTAGAATAAAATGAAGTTTCTCATTAGGTGTTCTAGATTAAAATGAAGTTTCTCATTAGGTGTGCTGGATCACAGACTGCCTCACCTACATTCAGTGAGACAGATTACAGCCAGGTATCTAACCTACATTGAAAGCTGGAGCAACTCCTGAATTTTCTCACACAAATAGAAAAACATGTCTATTAACAGCTCTTGGAGTTGAAATTTAAATTTGTAAATCTGTGATTCTCAACCTTTGTTTTTTTGCCCCCAAGGCCCCCATATTCCACCCACCCCCCATAGGTGACATGACAACCTGTCAGCCTGTCATCATCGTGATCCATCTGTACACACTCCGATGCAGTTCGTCAAGCTTATTCCGCTTTAAGAAAAACAATAAAATGTACTCGCAAACATGAGAGTGTGACATTAAAAGCAGTACAATGGTTACTGCTCATACTGTTAATTGCTTGCTTTGTGTGTTTTTTATTTGGCAGAATGTCTTGATGTTTTGTGATTGAAGCTTTCAGTAATTTCCTGTCATCACGAGCCCCCCCGACCGCTCCTTGTGGCCCCCTGTTGAGCACCACTGCTGGAAAAGTTTGTACGAACATGGGCAGTGATGTTTACTAAACGGATTGACCCAGCTGAGAGAGAGGGCAAGAGACAGAGGAGGGGACGTCAAGGGGTCAATTGAAATAAGTTACAGTAGTTGCAACAGTTTTTGAAAAAATATACGAGCAACTTCAGCCGCATTCCAGCAGTCAGGATGTGGGTCATACCAGCTATGAATGCTTAGTGAGTTTGTGTTTTGGGAGACAACCACAGAAACTGAAGTGCGGGAGGGATTTGAGAGATTGACATTCCACCTGTATAATCGCAATCTGAGGGTGCGTGGCTGGCTACCCCCTTGCTATTCGCGGGTCTGGCGTCGGAGCGAATGAAAGGCCAGATTAGCACACGGTGCGGAGCGGGAGTGATGAAATGCGCTGAAACGCGGTGTTTTGGGTTTAGACGGGCGAACAGCGCCCGCGGCACACAGGCATCCGGCGCTCAGAGCGAAAGATCCAGCCAAACACGCGTTCGACTGCGCAGGCAGCTCACCTGAGAGACCTCACAAATGCAAAACGGCGTCCCCTTTCCCGCTTCTGCGCGCCTGTTTATTTATCCGTTTTGATTCCCTTTTTTTATCTTCCGCTACCAGAGAATCACAACAGGGCCGTGACAGACCCCGCGCACGGCGACAGACGTGGCCCGTCGTGTTTGTTATAACCGGGAGACGTGATTATCGGAGCCGTTCCTCCACGCCGCTTCCTGGTTAGTCTCGTAATTGGGAGGACTTTGGGAATCCCGCTCATTTCCCTTTGCGAGCCAGCCCTTTGATGTCCCGTGAACCCCGGCCTGTGGTAATTTGATTCCCGACAGCGTTGTGGCAGTCTCGTTAGCGAGACAACGCACCGGTCTATTTGGCTGATTACTGGTAAGGAGATTCAGGGAGCTGCGTTCTGCGCTGCATATTTTGGCCCTCTGACATAGAGTCTTTGTACGCTTTTTGTAACTGACTGTCGATAGTGAGCCTCAGCTGTTGAGATAAATGCTTCTGTCGATAGCGAGCGTAGCCTCTTCAGGCTAATGCTTCAGGGGTGTTGGCATACTAAAAGCGAAAAGCCGCAGGTGATAGAAACAGTGTCAGTGAAGCCAGTTTTAACGATGCTAAATATACAAGCTGTGTAAATCCCTGCATATTATTTATAAGATGGAAAAGCAGGACAACAGCTGTGCAACGATTGGATTTTTTTAAAGCGGTAAATGTCAAATTGACCCTTTAAACCACACACACACACAAACTCTTGCAGCAGTGTGTGACAGCAGAGTAGAAGCATCTGGGCTGTCTGTGATTGGCTGGCCTGCAATGGCAGAACACCTACAGAAACAACATGGCTGTGCTTCTGTAGTTTCTACTCTGAAAGGGATGTCTCTGTGTGCAGCAATCTGCCACAGCTGTTTTCAGGATTACTTTTAAGGCACGCGCAAGGTTTGTTCCTGAAAATATGCAAAACCCCCCCAACCTTCTCTGTCTTCTCCTCGCGTATGGCTCCACAGCCATTGAAATTCACTTTCAAGCCCCGTGTTTGGGTAAAAAAAAAAACGTATTAAGTCAAATTGTTTTCACTTTAATTAAATCGGGAAAGTACACCCAGGCTTAGTCTTTGGCTGGACGCTGCGCCAAACGATTGCTCCAATGCGAAATAAAACGCTCAGTATCCCAGCTAATCCCTACTGTTATATTCAGTGCACAATGTGTATCTTTGTGGATTAAACAGAATTTACCCACCTGAGTCAGATTCATACATTAAAAATATTCACTGTGTGCTTCCAACATGACTGGCTTCCCGCTCTAAACCGATTCTTCCTACCCCACCATGAGGCTGGTTTGTTATTACCAAGCTGTTCGTTTTGCTTTGGGGCGTTCGCTTCTGCGGTGGGTGGCACCGTCGCCTCCCAACACGAAGGCCCCAGGTTCAAATCCCAGTCAGGGAGAAAGAGGCTCAGGTACTGGGTGGATGAATGGGTTTACCTAACTCAGCTTTGCTGCAGTACCCCCCCCGCCACCCCCCACCACTTAATCACCCATTAGCGGGACTGTGCTACAATATCGCGCTTGAGGGGACTGTACCATTCGAGAAACAGACTTATCCTTCATGCTCTGAAGTAAACTGCAGGCCTCCAGTTTTTGCCTCAAAGTTAGCAAGGGCACGGCGTTTTGTGCGCTAGGACGTTCGCAATGACGTTACTCCGAGCACACGCCACTTTGTCCGGGAAGATAAAGGGGTACCATTTATAAATGGCTGCACAACAAAGAGAAGATGCATATCGGTATGTACGGACGCTGGTCGGACACCCGCGCAGCTAGAGAGCGGTATATTTATTTTATCAGCGCAGTCCGATATGCAACAGCTCAAGCCCAGACATTGCACATAAACAAGGCTTGCGTGGGGACTGTTGTTCGGGTGGTGCGGTTGTTGTGGAGGAGGCTTGGAGACAGTTGGGTTGATGTTCCTGTTGATGCATCGCACACGTGTTAATTAAAAGGATTCCACCATGGCTTGCAAGCAGCCACAGTTACAGTCTCATGAAGATGAATGTTTCTAGGAAGGGCTGAGAAATTATTTGTCTGCTTCCTTTTCTTACCAGCCCCACCCCCTGAAAAGAAGGAAAAAAACACATTAGAGACAAAAGGAGAGAGAGAAATTGCACTCACTGTGTCATTTCTGAGATTATGTTTGTCTCCTCTGATGGAATAAATTAGTCTGCTTATTGTGTGGCTGTTTCTTTCTTTATTTATTTATCATTTGCAGTGACTCGGGAGAAATCTCTTGCTCAGACAGTCATTAAAGCAGGAGATGGGGTGGGGAGGGGGGGGTCAGAAAAGCTTGCTGCCCTTTGGATCTCAGAGAACTCAGTGACTCATTTTCATGCTCTGTATCTTGATTGCAGTGCACGGTACGCCAGGTTTGCTATCTGCTGCTCCTTGTTCTGAGGAAGAACTGACTGTGTGTGTGTGCGTGTGTGTGTGTGTGATGCATGCATATGTGTGTGCATGTATGTGTGTGCGCATGTGTGTGCATGTATGTCTGCTTGTGTGTGCGTGTGTGTGTGTGCATCGCATGTGTGTGTGCCGTGCCTGTGCATGGGTGGGTGGGTTGATGTGTGTGTGTGCATGCATGTGTCCGTGTGAAATCCACTTGCTATCCTTGCTTATACATTGGGCTGTAGCCCGACCTGGATAGTTTCACAGCGCATACAGTGTCTAAATATCTACCTGACCTCCACCCAGGCTCCGGGTGTCCGACCGCTGCTTCAGCCAGACGTCTGGGGAAACCCGGCCGTACTCGGCGGGGCCGTGAGCCCAGATCTTTCGGCAAACAGGCTGTGGATCCAGCGGCTCGGCGGCGTATCTGTTTTTCGGCGGATAAACAAAGGCGCGCGTGAGAACGCGCCGAGCCACGCGGGGGATGTCGGCTAGGGAGCCGGGGCTAGCGGTATTTTGTAAATAGAGCGCTTTCGACTTTATCGCCCGGGCCCGTTTGGGTTTGTGCGCGGGCAGATCGACAGGCAGCCGTTTCCCCCAGGACCCGCTCCCCGTGTTTGTTTGGCTGATTGCTCCGCCGCTGCGTCTCGTCTGGGAGCCTCCCCGCACGCTTCCCGCTCTCCCAGCCGCCGCGTGGCCGCCATCGCGGTTAGCGCTTATTAGACGGAGCTGTCCGAGTGGCGAGGACGAACTCTACGTCTCAAACTCTACCGCCCCGGCCCGGCCCTGCCCGACCCGTCTCACTGTCTGACTGAGTCCCGGTGATGGAGGGATGGAGAGAGAGTGAGAGAGAGATTAAAAAACACCTTTATTCTGACATTTCCAGTTACAAATTCTAGAGCTTCGAAAACAAAACAAAACCATCCAACAACAAAAAAAAAAGAAATGAACCAAAACATTCGCCGCACGGGCAGAGGGAGAGGGCGAGAGAGCAAGCCTGAGAGTAGGAGTGAGAGAGTGAGTGGGTGGGTGGGATGGAGGGAGGGAGAGAGAAAGGAGGGAGGTAGAGAGAGAGGGGAAAATGGAGGGGATGGGAGAGAGAAGGGAGGGAGGTAGAGAGATGGAGGGAGAGAGGTAGAGATTGAGTGAGAGAAGAAGAGAGATGGAGTAAGAGGCAGAGAGAGACTGAGTGAGAGAGAGGGAAAGAGTGGGACACATAACCTCACTGGAGACAGAAACAACAGGGCTGCAGCAGTGTGGGTGGGGCGGGGGCGTGAGGTGGGTGTTGGGGGGTGTGAGAGAGGAGAGGAAGAAAGGGATGAGGGAGGAGAAATGTAAAGGGGAAAGAAGAAAGTGGGAGTAGAGAGATAGCGGAGAAGGAATTAAAAAGGTGAAAATTAGATGAGGAGGAGAAAAGAGAGAGGAAGAGAGGGAAACAGATGGTGGCGGGAGAGAAAGAAAGGAAAAGGAGAGTGAGAGAGTGATGGCGAAAGTGGAGACAGTAAGTTGGGAAAGAGAACATACGAGAGCCGAAGATTATCTCCATTATCCACGGAAATTACAGCGCTTCTGAAAAAGCAAACACCGGCAGGAAATGTGGCATTCAGGTGAAGCCCTCACGTGTGACGGAAGATTAGTCTGGTGTGTGCTCAGGAAGAGGAGAGAGAACTACAGTACACGTGAGAGGCGGAGGGGGGGGAGAGGAAGGGTGGGAGGGAGGGGGGGAAGAGGTGTGTACGTGGGTTTGGACCATGTGTTGCTGAAGTAAGAGATGCTGAAATGTGTGTGTGAATGTCACACAGACTTTTGAGAGGCTGTGGCTGCAGGTAAACATGTTTGTGCTGTCGAGAGGGTTTTCAGCCGAACCCTGCTGAAAATTCCAGTTTAAACCAGCCTAAGCCGGTCCAGCTGGTTTAAGCTGCGTTTTTCAACACTTTTAGCTGGTCAACCAGCTGTTCACCAGCCTATATAGTCAGGTAGTCCACCAGCTTACTCTGCCAGCTTAACTAGCTTTGGCCTGCTTTGTCAAGCTAGAAACCAGCTTTGGTCAGCTATAAAGTGTCAAAAACACAGCTTAGACCATCTTAAACCAGTTTAGAATCCCAGCTGGTGTTAGCTGGCATTTCCAACGTAGCTAGAACACCAGCAGTAGGAAGCTAGAAAAGTAAATAATGCTAGTTAGTCTGGGCCAGGTATAGATGCGTGCCATTAGGCCTGCTTTATTAGGGAATGTGGGTGCCCCAGGCCCCATTTCTGGCTCAATGTTACATTTACCCTAATTTTTAATTGTCCAGAGGAAGGTGCTGAAACAGGACGTATGACTGTCTACATAGGGGTGGAGTGCAAGGGCCGATCTGTTTCAAGATTTTGTGGCAACTCCTGCTCTTAATTTATAGCTTGGTAATTTATATAAGCACCAGCTACAGTCACAGACTAGAGGTGTATCCTAAAGGTTTCACTGATCCAGTACAGGAGTGAACCGGGGTAGTTTATAGAGCAGTCAAAAGCTAAAATTAAGGTAACTGGTCCCTCTAGGACCGGAGTTGTGCGGCCCTGCTCGACACTCTTCTGAACTGGACAGATGAAGGTGCTGACATGGGACAGTAATGCAAATATAACTGAGCCTTACAAACTGGCTTAAAACATGCAAATGTGTGTGCCCCAGTACACGTGGGATAGGCTATGTGAATGTGTGTCTTTACACATAAACAGGATTATATCAGAGACGTGATCCTGACTGTGTAGGGAATTGTGTGCCTACTTTTTATTTAAATTATTAATATTTTTTTGGTTAGCCTGGGATCCAGTGATAGAATCTAAATAGTAAATTATGCGTACACCTGTGCTATCAGTTCTGCTACGAGGTACAAGCTGTTTGCGAGCGTTCGTGCTGCCAGGCTAATCGCGCCATTACAGTGTGTGTCGCGATGGAATCCGTCTCTTGTGGGAGGCGAGTGGAATGTGCCCGGGCGGGATAGGGATCTCGGCGTTCCGCGGAACAGCGACGTCGGGAATGCTTATGAGCGGTGGGAGAGCCCGTTCCCCGGGGCCGGGAAAAGATGTTAGCGAGAGAGCTCCCCCTGCGGGGGGGGATTTTCCACGGCCCGCTGGTTAAAGCGGAGGAGCGGTTGCCAGCGTGAGAGTGAGGTGGCTTATCTCTCAGTGCAGTGGCTAGCGCGTGTGTGCTCTGGGAGAACTGCGGCCGCTGAGGGGGGGATGGACAGAACATCGCTGGCTTTCTGTAATCTCCGCTCTTACAAGCCCACTCCAATGGACAACACACACTCTCAGAAAAAAGGTACAAAAATACCTAAAAAGGTACAAGCTCTTGTCACTGGTGGTTCCTTATACATAAAATTGTACCCCTAGCCAGAAATATATTATTCATTAGTGCCTTGTTTGCTCGTGAAAGGAACTTATTAGTACCCATATAGAACATTTCTGTTCTGTCAGTGTACATGCGAAATGTTGTCACGTCTCGTGTTCCTGTCCTATAGTTAGTTTCTGTGTTTTTTCCCGGCTTCATGTATTCGCTTTGTTAAATTTTCAGTTTCATGTTTCCCTTTTCCCAGTCCTCCTGTCTGCCTGACCTGTCTCTGTCCAAACCCTGCCCCCCTCCTCCTGTCTGCCTGACCTGTCTCTGTCCAAACCCTGCCCCCCTCCTCCTGTCTGCCTGACCTGTCTCTGTCCAAACCCTGCCCCCCTCCTCCTGTCTGCCTGACCTGTCTCTGTCCAAACCCTGCCCCCCTCCTCCTGTCTGCCTGACCTGTCTCTGTCCAAACCCTGCCCCAGTCCTCCTTCTCCCCTTACCCGTCTCCTGCCCTTCATCCCTTCTGTTCTCCAGCCCCCTCGTCTTGATCTCCTGTCTTCGCCTCCTGCCTGTCTGTGGACTTCACCCTGCGTACTCTTCATCGTTCTGGTTGCTTGGACTCTGACACTTACCTGTATTCCCCCGTTTGCTGTGCTTTGACCTGTTTCTGATTGATTCTTATAACAAACGTGTTCTTTTAAAAACAAAAAAGTATTCGATTCTACTTCTCTATATCTTTGGGTGCAGTGGGCAGTGAGGAGCAGGTGTGGGGCAGTGTGGGGTAGGTGTGGAGCAGGTGTGGGGCAGGTGTAGGTAGGCTTGGGCCCTCCCCAGCAGGTTGGTGGTTCTTGGCAGGGCAAGGTGCTGATGGAGGTGCACTGCCCAGAAACACTGTAGCCATGGACGGTATGTCAGCAGAATTAAAAGTCTAAGTCTAAGTCACCCAACTTATGGGTGTCCAGCAAGCCGATAAATTATATTTTGAGGGGCTTGTAGCAGGAGGCGGACAACGTGTAGTGGCAGAAATGGGGTTGTTACGGAAAGCCGGCAGGAAAGAGAAATTGGTTGCAACTGTCACACCTGGGGGTGTGTGGGGTGGTGTGGAGTCGGGGGGGAGGTGTGTGTCCATCAGCTATGCAGTCACTCTGTACTGCTGCACAGAAATCTGCTCCCCACAAAGAACCATGATAGCGAGTGTTAACCGAGGGCATTAACTGCAGCCATTCTCTCCATCTCTCTCTGTCTCTCTCTCCCTCTCTCCCTCTTCTCTCCATCTCTCTCTGTCTCTCTCTCCCTCTCTTTCTTTTCCTCTCCCTCTCTCTTACCCTCTCCCTCCCTCCTCCTATCTCTCTCCCTCTCTGTTTCTATCTCTCTCTCTCCCTCCCTCCCCATCTCTCTGTCTCCCTCTTTCTCTCCCTCTCTCTCCATCTCTCTCCCTCCCTCCTCCTATCTCTCTCCCTCTATCTTCCTCTCTTTCTTTTCCTCTCCCTCTCTCTCACCCTCTCCCTCCCTCCTCCTATCTCTCTCCCTCCTTCTTTCTCTTTCTCTCTCCCTCCCTCCCCCTCTCCCCCCCTCTGTCTCTCCCTCTCCTCTCTCTCCCTCTCTCCCTCTTTCTCTCTCACCCCCTCTCTGCCTCTCTCTCTCTCTCTCTCCCCCCCTCTCTCTCGCTCTCTCTCTCCCTCTCCCTCTCTCTCTCTCTCTCTCTCCCTCTCTCTCTCTCTCTCTCTCTCTCTCCGTGGCAGATGCCAGTGCCCTCCTCAGTTCGAGGGCCCGGAGTGCCAGCAGACCAAGCACAGTTTCCACGGTGACGGTTACGCCTGGTTCCCCCCGGCACGGCTGTGCTTTGAGAGCCACGTGTCGCTGGAGTTCGTCACCGAGGTGTCGGATGGCCTGCTGCTCTACAGCGGGCCCCTGGCCCAGCTGCAGCCCTGGGATCCCGAGGACTTCATGGCCATAGGTACAGTTCACAGGGACGCCTCCAGGGGGCGCCGGTCCCAACACACAACACGGAATTATTTTGGTTTTTAAAGCAAAGCGGAGAGAGGCAGACACCATCCCTGCACTGCTTGCTCTTTCAAACGAGCTGGGGGCCGGGGGTGACTTTGGCTCAGGACATAAGAGCAGTCGGAGGGCTGCCGGTTCGATCTCGCCCTGGGTGTGTACAAGTGTCCCTTGGTGTGTGTGTGTGTGTGTGTGTGTGTGTGTGTGTGGGTGAATGACAAGCATCAATTGTACAGCACTTTGGATAAAGGTGCTATATAAATGCAATAATTTTCCGTTTAGCTTCCAAAAAGAAATTCCTGTGCCCCCCCCCCCCCCCCGCATTCATCTGAGAGCTGCCATCCGGCTCACACTGGTATCATTCTTCTTCATCAGTGTACTGCCCTTTCACCATCAGATGTCAAAGGGTCAATACCGAATACCATCATAAAATACTCTTTATTTCGCTTAGAAATGCCACTTCAAATAAGCCTATGTCCTGTGATGCGATATGGACTCAAGAAAGCATGTTTAATTTGGACTATTATGTATGCAAAGGAGTATTTTATTTTATGCGATGTTATTTTATTTATTAACGAAAAGTGTACATGCAAGCACAAATTATAGAATTTTGATTCTTTGCTGATATTTTGTTGTTATTTTTCTTAATGTATTATTCATGTATACCACATGCTGTTACTTAAATATATATTATTATTTTTTCATAGTTTCTGCTCCATTGCATTTGTTTCTGCTGTAACAAGAGAAATTTCCCTTATAACATAAATTATGGGCATTTTTTTCCACTATAATTAAAACATTTTTCTGTGTTCTCTACCGTGACGTGATATGGTCTGAGACTGCTAAACACAAGACGGTGAAAGCAGAAAAACTGCTTCAGTCTGTAGTCTGTCTTCTCCTGGCTCACGAGTAAATGACCTTTGGGGAATAGGCAGCAGGCTTTTCTCTGGCCCAATTACATATCTACCCCCTCCCCCCACCAGTGCTGGGTGCAATGATGGGGAGACTGGTAGGATGTTGTCTTTTACATTTACCGATAATAGTATGGCAGGCTCACACCATTTGACATAACCTGACATCATATGTTATCTTGTGACAGCTGTTATATCATGTTTATAACAGTGTTATGTCAGCCTTATGGCAAGGGGTTGAAGTAAAGTGTTGGTATTGGAGTAGTGACAGAGGAGGGGAGGGTGGTGGGAGGGTTTTATATGTTCATGCCCTAAATGTGTTTGCCAACTCATGTACTCATGTAACACAGCCTCTCTGAAACTCTGAGGAACACTTAGAGACACTGAGAGACACTGAGAGACACTGGGAAAGACGGCTCGGCGGGGCAGTGGGAGGGAGGAGAGAAAGAATGGTAAAAATGGAGAGAGCAGGAAGAGAGATGGATAAGAACACAAGAAGAACTGCAGAGGAGGAAGTGGGAGAGGGAGCGACAGAGACAGAGATCGAGAGACAGAGACAGAGATCGAGAGACAGAGACAGAGACAGAGATCGAGAGACAGAGACAGAGATTGAGAGACAGAGACTGCGGGATTAGAAATGGAAAGAGACGATGCAGGAGGGAGAGAAGGAGGAGAGGAGAGACTGCAGTGAATGCAGAGAGAGCGATAAAGAAGCGGTATGAAAGTAAACGAAGAAATGATGAATGAGATGAAGTGATGAAAAGCGGACCATGGAATCCACAGTCGCAGTGAATGCGTCCTCTTGGGAAATTTCCCCATTTAAGGGAATTTGCTGAAAGCAGGGCGGCAGTAAAAGGCTCAGGCTATGAGTGGGTACAGGACAAGGTGAGCTCCAGGAAGCCGCTTTGTCCCCGGCTCTACTGTTGTAAAGGTGCAGAATCTGATTTGTTTGGACAGCTTGTGATCCGTTGTGTTATCTGCTTTGAATACGAGGCAGGGTGATTCCAGGGAGAGAGACTGGAGCCACGTTCTGTGGCTACGCCATACATGCTTGCATGGCTCTCAAATACCAATCTGTGGAAAGAAACTCAATGGAACTCCCATGAGCTGTTGCCCACTGTGAAAATTGTTTGCGTAGATTTATCAAGTCGTGCTTCTCTGTGAGTCTACATTTCCCATTCCTTGTGAGCGGCTGTTTTTCACAGTCCCGTTTCTCTGCTCTTTCGGGTGGAAGTGATTCTTTATTCAAAGTGGAAAAACATCATATGTGGCTGTTGAAACCTCCGCCTTTTTTTTCAGAGCAGTCGTTTTTTTCCATTATTCCAGAATTTGGATGTCCGAAGTGAATGTCCAGGTGAAATATATTTTATCCCATCCCTGTGTTATGAAATCCTCAAGGACCTAGAACACAACTGATATCATTCTTCATCGTTCTAGGGCAGAGACCTACATCTTCCACTAGATATCGAGAGCAAAGACTGATGTCCTTCATCTACTATCAGGAGCTCAGACCAACATGTTCAGTTTGCTATCAAGACCATAGACAGTCAGACATTGTCTACTAGCTATCGATAGCGCAGTCCAACATCCTCCAATGGCTTTCGAGAGCCCAGACAGACATCCTCCACACAGGTAGCCACTGCTATCGAGAGCACAGTCGACATCCTCCAATAGCTATCAAAAGCTCAGTCCGACATCGCCCAATAGCTATCGAGAGCCCGGTCCGATATCGTCCAATAGCTATCGAGAGCACAGTCCGACATCGTCTAATAGCTATCGAGAGCGCAGTCCGACATCCTCCACACTACCACAGGTAGCCACTGCTGTTTTTCAGTCCCCCACCTGACCCGCACACATTCTGTGCAGATGATATAAACATGGCAGTCGCCTACAGGCTGGGGGCAGGGCTGAGTGCTGAGACGCTGTCGTCCCAGCTCTCTGAAACCTTTCCTTAGCTGGACAACGCTAGAGCCAACCGTGCCTCGCCTAGCAGGATGGACTGGGCACAGTCTGCGGAGGCACTGTCCGGATCCCACCTCGAAACGGAAGCTCGACAGGGCGAGCCTCCTAACTGCCCCAGCGCGTGCTGTTTAAAGGGTGCTGTTTGATCACAGGGGTGTTTGCACACACCCCCGCCCCGTTGAAACAGAACAGAGGAGATGAAAGGAGCCAACAGGGCCCTAACCATGACTCGCCCGCTACTGTCAATTTGTCAAGAAGCCGTTTCACGGTCAAAACGTGTGCGCTTTTATCAACGTGTCAGGCCCGGCTTTAAATTTAGCGGATTTTACAGATAGTTGCATAGGGAGGTGGGCTGTCACTGTCTGCACATTCGGCTTTTGTGATGTGTGATATGCCATTCAAGTTAAAGGCGCATAGACAGAGAGACAGATTCCCCAGTATTTTCCTTTGTTTACGCTCAATATTTCAGATGGCTTCTTTTTTTTATATTATTCAGCCCGTATTTTTTCCAGTCTGTCCTTTTGCCCAGGGCAATTGAAATGAGCAGTTTTTCATATTTTAGGAAAATGCTTTTGCTTTTGCGGTTAGCCCTTCTGACACCGGCGATGGCGGAGAGGAGGGGCATGAATAAGGATGAGGACGGGAGGACTCGATCACATCGGCAGGCATGGATTAAGAGCAGGAGCGTGTAGGCTCAGAGTGCCTCCGCACACATCATCCCTGCCCTTGTCCGAATGCATTAGAGCAGCTGATACACAGGGCCTGTCTCTGGACCTACAACACTGTGACTGACAGGGGCCCTGTCCTGCGTCTCTCTCTCTCTCCCACCCTTTCTCCTTCTCTCTTTCACCCTCTCTCTCTCCCATTTCTCTCTCTCTCACTCTTTCACACTCTTTCACCCCACCTTTCTCCCTCTCTCTCACTCTTTCACCCCACCTTTCTCTCTCACTCTCTCATTCTTTCACCCCACCTTTCTCCCTCTCTCTCACTCTTTCACACTCTTTCACCCCACCTTTCTCACTCTTTTACCCCCCTCTCCCCCTCTCTCTCTTTCATCCCCCTTTATCCCCCTCTCAATCTTTCTCCCCCTTCTACCTCTCCCTCACTCTTTCACCCTCTCTCTCTCCCCTTTCTCTCTCTCTCTCATTCTTTCACACTCTCTCCCCACCTTTCTCACTCTTTTACCCCATCTCCCTCTCTGTCTCTCTCTTTCATCCCCCTTTATCCCTCTCTCACTCTTTCTCCCCACCTTTCTCCTTCTCTCACTCTTTTATCCCCCTTCTCCCTCTCTCTCTCTTTCACACTCTCTGTCTCGCTCTCACACACACTCTCTCCCCTTCTCTCTCTTTCTCTATCTCTCACACTCTCTTGCCCTTCCATCTCTTTCTCTCTCACACACTCACTCCCCCTGCTTCTCCTGACTAACAGCATCCAGGTGAATCTCCAGCAGCACTGTCCGTGTGCTCACACCCCAGCCTGGGTGATTCAGCCCAGCTCATACAGGGGGGCGGGGGCTAGGGGCTGGGGGCTGGGGCCAGCCTGCCAAGCTGCTGTGTTCTTCTGAAGCCCTTTCTCCTGAAGATGCCATGGGCATTCCTTCTGCCCCACAGCAATCTTAGTCGGGCAGCATTAGTTACGGCCACACTTTTTCCCTTTTTCTTTCCGTTGCTTTCTTCATCCCTCTTTCTTTTGTTTTCCTCTCTCCTCCCCCCTGGGTGGATCCAGCAGGTATCTGACAGGTGTTGTAATCCTGCGCAATTTTGTTAGAAGGTGCAAAGTTCCGTGCGCTGGGAGCATTTGCTGGTTTGATGATTTTGAATTTGTCAGTCGTCAGAGGAAAGAGAAATCGGAAGTTAATTAATGCCTTCCTTATTTATGGGCATGTGCATGTGGGTACGGAGAAAGAAAATGCAGCCGGTCTTTGGCTTCTCAGATTCTGCATCTATGTGAAATTATCTGGTGGGAACAGAAGGAGCTTTTCTGTTGAAAAAAAGTCTACTTCCAGAAGTTTCTGTGGCCTTGAAGACATTTTCTGAAAAGGGATGACCTCTCTCTCTCTCTCTCTCTCCCTCCCTCTCTCTCTCTCTCTCTTCCTCTCTCCCTCCCTCTCTCTCTCTCTCTCTCTCTCTTCAGAGCTGATCGACGGTACGCCCACCCTGAAGATTAACCACGGCTCCGGCACGCTAGTTCTGCAGTTGCCGAGCAACGTGCATGTGGCGGACAGACGGTGGCACCGGCTGGATGTGAGGAGTGACAGTAAGGTGGGTCTGCGTTGAGGCACGTTTCTCAAACCGCCCGCCCGTGCACAGGGGTTATGGGGACCCGCTGCCCCCGGCCCCGCCCGCTCACATCCCCCACACTGCACCGACAGACCGCCCGTGCTCCTGGAGTACTTAACAAAATGCCATTTAAAAAGGTCACGTTACCACACGCTCTCAATCACAGATGGAAGTGTTTGTCATGGGGAATCCAGAACCTCAAGAAAATAGAACATGGCTGCCACACGTGTCTGATCTATGTCCCTTTCGAACAGGGCTGTGCGATTGTGCGCGCAGGTTTTGTTTTTACCAAGTACCCTAGTTAAAGGGCCATATACACTGGTGCACTCCTGGATTAGATCACAGTAAATTGTTTAGTATCAATTCAACATTATGGTCATTACAACCAAAGGTTGTTAGGAATTTGTTTTGGTGAGCACCAGGAAACCAGAAAACCAGAAAACCTTGCTGCCCACCTCTGGTGTAGAATGTCTCACAGAGCCCAGGCCTTAAGGTTGATGCAGATCATGTGACAGGAAGGGGCGGAGCCTTGGTGACTGTCCAGGACTCGCTCTGTGTTCCGCAGGAAGTGCGCTTCACTCTGGACCGCTGCACCGCTGCCATGGTTACGGAGATGGAGGGCGTGGGCAGCTGGCTGACGACCGAGGACCACTCCAGCTGTGAGGTCAAGGGGGTCACACCCAACACGGCCAGGTAGAGCCCGTTGCCCTCTTCCCACCCCTTACCCTGGCCCCCTCCTCCGCCTGCATTTTACCCATAGATATGCGTGTTTAACTAGACAGGCAAGCACGTCTGCAGCTCACCTCAGCTCAAGCCCCAGGACTAAGCTTGCTCTGCGCATGTTGAGTGTGAAACCTTGGAGCTCCAATTTCGAAGGCAAAATAAAACTTTGCTGATGGTATTTGGAAACTCGTTTACTGAGACCCGTGTTATATTACATGTTTCACAAGCAGATTGAGAAAATATCCAGGGCTTGGAACCAGAGGGTGTAAGTGGCATTTAGCAAACTTTACAGGAGAGCCAAAATATATTTTCACCAAACTTTCAACAACTCTATTTTCCCATTTTTAACCATAACATTGGAACCATATGCTTACAAAAAAAACAATTGGTATTAGCTGAACAATATTTTTGCAATCAAATATGAAAAAACTTGCAATTACATATTGCAAGAAAAAAAACGTTTCCTAGCCTGTACATGAGGGGCATATGTGACAAAAAGACTAAAACTAATCTAGTTTTAATTGCCAATTTCAAAATCACTTGCACAATTATAATGAATGAGTAGGGGAAATATAATTCAATAAATATAATATGATTAGGATATAATTAAAATATATCACAACACTCCAAGATGTAATTTTTAAATCTGAAATTGATGTTAACTTAGAAGTTTTATTGTCACATAAAAGTAAATGATTTCATCAATTTATAAAAGCTATACTTATTGATATTCATCTTTGCAGTATTATCAGTTCTTATCAACATAAGTAATTTTATGTAAATCTGTCCAATATATCATCATGTTTCACTTTTTTTTTTTTTCTATTCAGTTTAATTTACCGGGTTGTGTAAGACATTGGGCGGATTCAATTAGAAAATTCTGCATGTGGCTAAGGGATACTCACATCAGTACGTAGAGCAAGCATGCCTTTTTCATTCCAGGAGGCTTTTGTAGATTGAGGTGGGTTTGGCACATTGGGCTTCATCCAAGAACGTGTCTTATCAAAAATTTCACTTACTTTTTTCGTACAAAGGGTTTGCAGGAGTGTGCCATGTTGGATTCAACAAATGCTTCAAACGTCTAACAGAAAACTGTCCTAAATGAAGACATCCGTAATAATTCAGTATGTAGGTTCAGTATGTATGTTTAGTATATAGGTTCAGTATATACGTTCACTATATAGGTTCAGTAGCGGTAGTATCTATAGTTCAGGGGGTGGTCTGTAGTGTAGTGGTTAAGGTACATGACCTGGCCCTTGAGCAAGGCCCTTAACCCTGCATTGCTCCAGGGGAGGATTGTCTCCTGCTTAGTCTAATCAAATGTACGTCCCTCTGGATACGAGCATCTGCCAAATGGCATTAATGTAATGTAATGTATATAGGTTCAGTATATACATTCAGTATATAGGTTCTGTTGGATAGATGGCCAATGGGATTAACAAGAATCAGGGACGTCCAAGTGCCCTGATTGGGTAAAACATTGGCAAGACATAATAATATGGCAGACTATTATTCCCCCTAAATGGTCCGCTTAAATACGTTTCTGAAAACATTTGAGGTGAGAAATAAGTATGATTTTATCGTTCTATGATTTTACTGCTCCATGATTTTATCACTCTATGATTTTACCATTCTGTTATTTTACTGTTCTGTGATTTTATCGCTCTGTGATTTTACTGTTCTGTGATTTTACTGCTCTATGATTTTATGGCTCTGTGATTTTACCGTTCTGTGATTTTATCACTCTCTGAACATACTCACTGAGCACCTCCCTGCATTCAGCGCCAGCCATTTTCCCACCACTACGTAAATCACACCTCTCCCTTCTCCTCTCAGTATCGCCCACACCATTTTCATCCCTTAGCTTTACTCCTTCCGCAAAGCAAAGGGAGTATGCACTGCAAAAAACAAAAGAAGAATTTTTGTCTTTTTTTTTTCTTAAAAATTAAGACACATATTGCTGACAGTTTTACTCATCTTTACCATGCCAATGGGCTATGAAAATCCAAGCAATGTCAAGCAAACAGTAACTTAAAAATGTTCTACCTGAGAAAAGACAATAGAATAAATCTCTCAACACTAAAACACTTGTTTGTTTTTTTTGTTATTGCTGTTATTTTGCGTAGAGGCGTATGAAATACGATTTGTCTGCTGGTCATTTGTCATATTTATTTGTTTGTTCCTTTAAGATAAATTGTTACTGATTACAGATAATAGACTCTCTGATTAGAATCATTGAGTAATTGCGTTGTCGGTTGGCTGATTGCGGGTAATGTTTCCTGTGAGTGATTGGCGGACTGGCGGATGTATCCCACGAGCACCTGTGTGTCTGCCCCCCTCCCACAGGCACCTGAACATGACCCAGGTGTTGCAGCTTGGCGGGGTCAACGAGAACCTGCCCTACATCTACCCTCAGCTGCAGCACAAACACTTCACCGGATGCATCCGCAACCTCGTCGTGGACAGCAAGGTACCCGCCGGAACGATCCGGGTTTTAACGCTCCTGTAACAGAGCCGGAAGAAGCAGCAGGGGTAGCTTTAGGCCTTTGTAGGACCACCACGGTATCTGTGCTGTCAGAACCATACCGTGTTTGCGTTTACCACAGTAAAGCTAGTGTTGAAGACAGTGATTGCCTGAAAAAATACCTGCAAGTTCAAGTTTCACGTTCAACAGGTACAAACTAGGCATGAATGAAACACTCAGAACTACCCGTATGAAAATATATTGTGTGTTCAAACAGCTTACAGTATGTGTTCAAAAACCACATGTGAACACCCCACATGTGGAGTACACATGTGAACCATAAAAAATAATCACACTAATAAGATGAGAGCTTATTCTACCTGTGCTATTTCATATCACATGTTTTGCTGTCACATTATATAACCTTATCATTCACATGTGAAAATGTTAAACCGCTTTGTAAATTGCTAACAGTTTGACGTGATTCGTTTGGAGAGGCTAGCGTCTCTGTGTTCTGTTTGGCGTGTCCTGTGCTTGGGTACTCAGGCTGCAGGAGGCTGGTTCTGTAGCTCAAGGTGTTTGACACTAAAGCCCCCCCCCCCCCCCCCCCTCTCCTCAGTTGGAGCTAATGGCTGGGAGCTGATGTAAAATTCATGCGCCCCCATTGTGCAGCAGGGTTCAGGGGCTGATGGTGCGGGTTTAACACCACGCCTGTCTGCTCAGGCGCAGGTAACCTTCCCTGTCACTTCAGCCGGCTCTGCGTGGCGTGGCGAGGGTGGGGCAAGGGTATTTTTATACTTTGTTATTTTGCGATTATTCCTAATCTGCTACTTTCCACCCGTCTCGTCTCGTTCCCGACTGGAGGCATTTCGCTGCATCTCACTGAAGAATTAAACACCCCGCATACAGCACAGAGTGTGGGGGACTGCTTACACTGCCGGTCCTGCCTCTCTGTAACGGTGGTGTGCGGAGGTGAAGCTGGGCTCTCATCACTTCTGCTGACCCTACAGGAGGGCCTCCAGCCTCACCCCTGAAAGCAAAGGCTGGCACAGCCCGGGAGAACGCCAGTAACCTCTCGCTTCTGAAAAATGCATAACTTCATGTTGCATGCCCGCATCATGTTCAGAGGAATAACACAAATGCGTCTTTGGCTCCGGGCCATGGCCAGAGTAAAACCGCGAGCGCACATCAGTTAATGCACAGCGGTGAAAGGACACTGAGCGGCCAGTTGGATGTGTGCCTGCGCCAGAAACCTTGAATTCAAAAATACATCCTATTAACCGGTTAGCGAGAGCACTCAAACAGTGAAAAATGATGTATGAAAACATATGGTCCAGAGGGATGATTTATAAATGGCACTCGAAATAAAAAAAGGTCTGACGTACACATAAAAACATGATTCAGCCGGGAAAAGTTTTTTTTTGGAAATTAATGAAATAATTTATAAGTTATAAGTTATAATCTAGATATAATGTAGATTTTAGAAAATAACGTAAACTGTAAAGGGCGGTACGGTGGTGCAGTAAACAGCCCTGTAGCCTCAAGGGACCGCGAAGAATGCGCTCATGTCCTTAAGAAATCTTTGGGTCAGGAGCCTCTTAGCTCGCGGCTCCTAGTTTCTCGAAGGAACATTAAGCGAATTGGATGGGTCATCAAATGCACTTTTCAATGAGTGGAGTAAATTTCATAAGCACTCTGTGTACATTATCATCCTGTAAACCAGCAGTTTAGTTCTCATTCTCGCTTTGCTATGTACATGCTAGCTAATGAACGGGGGGCAGACTGGGGATTGAACTGCAGAGTAAATGGTAATCCATCAGGACTATAATGCAGAGCGAGGTTCCTTTGTCCTGCATATCACTGCGTGTCACTGCCTGTCCCACATTCAGAGCTTCGTCATGCCATGAGATTCAAGGTCATCCAAAGACAGTCCTTTCTTTTCTCTGGTTTCCGAGCCACGTGTTCTTCTCCCGCGTGTGCGGTTGGCCGTACTGTGTGCGGGTCCTGTCTTCTTCTTCACAATGGAACTGGGAAGTGTGCAGTTTCCCTGTGCTGGGATGGTGAAGAGGGTCTTACTGTGGGCACTACACTTCTCTTTTGGTGTTTGTTAAAGGAACAGTAACGATACAACACCAAACCGGGCATGGAGAGGGAAGGGGTTAAACCAGTAAATAATAAAATAGACATGGTATTCAATAAACCGTTTTCAAAAGGACTTATTTATGACTGAAATATTTTCAATGGTTAAAAAAAGAAATATTATGTTTTCAATATCACAATTTGGACATTTGGAGTATTAAATAAATCACAGAATAAGAAATAAAGAAATTGCTTTATTTAATCAACAAAGAGCAGCAGTGTACATTTTTAGTATTGGGACAGTGACTGAGTTTTCATTGTCTTGTCTTGTACTGCAGCACGCTGGATTTGAAATAAAACAATTAATTAAAGTTATTAAAGCAAAGACTGGCATTTACATCATATGGTCCATGTAGTAATTACATACATTTTTATATGTACCACCACCTTCTGCGGTTGTTGTACTATGTATTTGTTTGCTGGCAGTCTTCATGTATGTTTAATTACATTTATACATATTCCTCCTACGCTTTACTGCTATTTATATATGCTCCGCAACATCTCTGCTCATTAACTCTCCACCTTCTCCGACCGGCAGCAACTCCTCACATACAAACATCATCTGGGCGGCCTGTAGCGTAGTGGTTAATGTAAATGACTGGGACCCGCAAGGTCGGTGGTTCTAATCCCGGTGCAGCCACAATAAGATCCGCACAGCCATTGGGCCCTTGAGCAAGGCCCTTAACCCTGCATTGCTCCCGGGGAGGATTGTCTCCTGCTTAGTCTAATCAACTGTATGTCGCTCTGGATAACAGCGTCTGCCAAATGCCAATAATGTAATGTAATGTAATCTGCTCATTACCTCTCCACCTTCTCCGACTGCCAGCAACTCCTCACATACAAACAACCTTCTGTAGACAATTGTTGTACACTCCCCTACTGAAAAAAGCAGCTCAACCTGAAACAGCTGGTAGCTGGTGGACCAGTTCAGAGCAGCTCCACGCTCAACATGGTATGAGCTGAGTGGCCAAAGCTAGGTTTTGAAACAGCTGCTAGATGGTCATTCCTCTTTATTAGGTATTCATTACATTAGGTTTGATATGTTGAGAGGTGCTCTTCCACATACTGCTGTTGTAACACATGGTTATTTTTATCCTGTGAGCGTGATCCAGTCTGGCAATTCTCCTCTGACCTTTCTCATTTACAAGGCACTTTTTCCCACAGAACTGCCTCTCTAACTGGGTGTGAATCCCAGGCGATCAGCAGTTTCTGAAATACCCAAACCACCCTGTCTGGCCCCAACAATCAAACAACCACAATCAAAGTCACGTCGATCACATGTCCGATGTTTGGTCTAAACAACAACCTCTTCGCCATTGATGCGTTCATGCATTGAGTTGCTGCCACATGATTGTCTGATTAGACGTTTGCATTAACGAGCTGGGATACAGGTGTGCCTAATAAAGTGCTCACTGGGTTAATTTCTTCCTCCTATCGCCCCCTGCTGTCTGGCATCTAGCAGATCTTGCATCGCTACAAATTTGTTTATATCTTGCTGTACCACAAGCAAATAAGTAATAAAAAAGGGAAATGGTGATGCACACTCCTAAATCTATCCGTAAATAAATATGCATTGTTGTATCTAAAATATACCAAACTCCTATGTGTAGGAGATAAGCGGCTTAACTTTGATGGTGCTGAACAATAGGAGTGGTGTCTCCAGATGAATCCTAATTTAGAAAAGGCTTTTTTTTGTGCAGTCCGCTGTTCACCCAGGAAACGCACCAGTGGCCTACAAAGTTTTCAAAGAATTTACCAAAGCGTCTTGAAAAGTTTATTTGTGCTTGGGAAATGCTTGCTTTTTAATTTCTGCACTTTATTAAAGTACAGCACACAGGGTATGTTTTTCAGTGCATATAACATCTGTGATGTCAGACTCCCTGTTACACGCAGGCAGGTATTATTCTGGGGCAGTGTTGCCTGGAGCAAAATGGAATTAGGTTTAAAAAATTTACAACACTTTTCCAGCGTTTCTTATTGCCGGGATGCGGGCCCAATACTGCGTTCTGCTGTAGTCCATCTCTGTGTCTCCCTCCCCTCTCCCTCTCAGGTGTACAACCTGGGCTCTCCCGCTGACTCAGCGAACAGCTCGCCAGGGTGCGTGATGACAGACGGGAACTGCGTGAACATGGGGTACCCCTCCTGCGGGCCCCGGGGGTGGTGCCACGGCGAGTGGGGCTCCTTCAGCTGCCAGTGCATTCCGGGGTACAGCGGGCACCAGTGCGAGATGGGTACGTGTCCCCTGAAACAGCACGGGACAGCCGGTAGTGTAGTGGCTAAGGTGCGTGACTGAGACCCGCAAGGTTGAAGCCACGATACAATCCCTTGAGCAAGGCCTTCAACCCCACGTTGCTCCGGGGGGAATTGTCCCCTGCTTAGTCTAATCATGTAAGTCACTTCGGATAAAAACATCAGCTAAATAACTGTAATGTAATGTCATGGCAGGGCCCCTTAGGCTGTGGCACTTAGCATTAGCATAGCATTCTGTAGGCGTATTGATAGTGATCAGACATGGGTCAAATATGGAATTGTTTTGGATTTTCAAATACTTTTCTGTGCTCGAATGGTCTTGTCTGGGTTTACAATTTCAGCAAGTATTTCATAGGTTCAAATCAGACCTGGGTCAAATACCTTATCTAATTACTTAGTATTCAAATATGATTTTCTATGATTTACTGAGCTTGTCCGGTCTATTGGAACCTATGACATTCTCTTAAAAAGTGCAAACCCTGCCATTTGGTCCTCTCGGTTGGCTCAATTGCACCAGGCAAGATCAATGGAGCACTGAAAAGTAATTGACCCAGGTCTGATGTAGAGACTGTGGCACTGGCATGCTGTAGGCGTACTGATAGCAGCGATCAGCTGTGATGCATATCTGCTCTTGGCCAAAACCTTTATGTGCACTCTGGTACTGCACTCGCTGTAAGAGCATACCCTAATGCCTAACAGCAAATGTAATGTGAATGTTGTAAAAAGAAAAAGACTTCAAGGGTTGCACTAAAATAAATGCAATGCCACAAACAGATTTTTTATCCTGCGGCATTGACCACTGCTACAGAACTTTTCATCAATAGACCGACCCTGAAATGTGTACATGAAGGCCGCCTGGCATAATAAGCACACCACAACCTACAAGGTGCATATCTGCATATTATTATTATTATTAATATTCATATGAGATATTTACAAATCTACTGTAAACTCAGTCTTGATAACAATGTTTGCACCTACAATAACAAAGTAATCTGCAGGAGATAGCATAACGAGGGGCATAAATGTAAATTAGCAAATAATTAAACACAGATATAAGGATGTATTTTTTTGCACAGAGTGGTCACTTAGCTTGCCAGGTCATGTAATGGAGTGAGAAAATCTGGGGGTATTCAAGGCCAGGCTTGATACGGTTTTAGTTTTTACATAAACTAAGCATTAGGGACACTATAGTGGGAGGAAAATGGTGAGCATTGTTGGACCGAATGGCCTGTACTCAGCATTCTCTTATAGTATGTTATGTTAGGTCCTTTCCATGCGGTTTGAGACTTCTGCTTGGCTACAAGCACTTATCAAGCATATTGTTTATAATATAAAAATATTTGTAAAAAATCTTGTTGAACTGGAATGTAATAATTGCTGTGTCCAAGTTGACTGAATGAGAACGATCAGTTCTTAAGGCTGCTGCTGTACCTCCTGTTTTTCTGAGCTAGGTGTCGGATGTTAATCTTGCTCTTCGCCACCAACAGAGGTTCCGGAATATTCCTTTGACGGCCGGAGCCACGTCCACTTCCAGCTGGCGTTCCCGCTGTCCGCCCGCGGGACCAAGGTTCAGGTTCTGGTCCGGACCAGGAAGTCCAGCGGTACCCTGGTCAGCTTGCTGTCCAAGGAGCAGAACGAGTACCTGCGGCTAGAGGTGAGCTGGCTGTCCCTTCAGCTGTCACTGCAGCCTCGGGCTGCGCGATATAGCTATCGCGGTACATCGAATATGTTAGCACAATAAGAACCATCTCTGGCAGGTGGCGGTAGGTTTTTTTCCTTCTATTCATCTTTCATACGGTAACTCCAATCTCCAACTTTCAGTGAAATGCTTCCGGGGGGGAAGAAAACATCACTTGTATGTTGTTACCTTGAAAAGCACATTGCCTACGTTTTGGCTTTTTATCCTTGTAGTCATGTTTTTTATCTGCCACATGGAAACAGCGTGGCCCTGTTGCTGTCGTATCAACATTGAAAATATACGAGTGACGTTTTTTTCCCAGAAACATTTCACTCGCACACACCCAATTTTGGCTGAGTAGATTGGAGCTGTGCTACCACATCAAGTGTGATTAAGAAATCTAACCCCGCATTCCAGAGCTAGTTGTTACTGCGCTTGCAAAAATTGTAATACCACGATGGACCAGGCCTACTGGGGCCTTCTCCATTCAGGCCTGTTCATAGTCAGGCGATGTTCTGTTTGGTCATGCCCACTGGCAGTGATCACTTTTGATGGTCGGTTGCAACTTTTTATTTATAGGAGAGCAACGGATGATTTGTCGTCATCGCTGTCATCGATGTGCCCTTCGCCGAAACATAAATTGTACTGAACTTTGACCCCGTTGCTGGCTCAGTTGTCATGACAACATTAGTACAGAAAGTTCTTCTCTCCTGTAATTGTCTTCGGCGAAGTGTCGTCCACTGGCTTCCCTTTATCGCACTCACAAATTACTCCGCTTCGGAGATGCAGTCTTATCGTTCACGTGTTTACACTTATTATGAGCGACAGCGCTCAAAGTCAAAAGTCGACCGATAATGGGATGTTTCCGACAATGTAGCAATATCCATCAATCATACATCACCTGTAACTGTACACTGGCCTTTTCTCTGATAACCTTACACTCCTGTCGTGTAGTGGCAGCTCCACTGCAGTCAAATCCCTTACACAGTATAAATGGCATATACTGATGATATATTTAAATTAAATATATAATTATGATTTCACAACACATCACAATATATTGTAAACATTGAAGTTATTGCCAGTTTCAGATATTGCAATACTGTGCAATACTGCGTGCAAATATACATATTTATCATTATATACATTTTTTAAAAGCCTATATATTTACAGTACATTGCAGCATATTCTGTTTTGGTGAGAATTCTTTGCGACAGCGGTGCTGGGTTTCTGCAGGAGTGTAAGCGGGGTTGACCTTGCTGGAGACGGAATTCATTCGGGACAGCTTCCTCGCTGCATGATATGTTGGGATTGCGCGTTGCCGCCCGTGTTTCTTTCCCCGGTTCGGGAGAAGAGATTATATTTATTAATGAGGGAGAGAGGCGGCCTGCGAGAGCCTGTTAGCGGCTCAAACGGAGGGCTGCAGGAGACGCCGGCGCGGTTAGCGGCTCTTGCATTGTGGGGGCCTGCCTGCCTTGCCACACGTCGTCTTCTTCTGCAGCTAAAAAAAGAATCTCCTTTCTGCTCTTTCTGACAGCGAAGCCAGCTTTGTCTGCCGTTTTAGAGTCTGCCATTTTGTTTGGAGACCGAATCAATCCACCGGTGCCCTCAGAAATACTGCCAGCACGCCCGCATTGTCGAGACGGGTATTCAAATTAACGGAATAAGCAGCATTTCCGCCCAACTCTTACACTCCGCTCTTTGGAGAGCAGACGAAAGCTGCCACTGCCTCTGCCAGGAGATTCTTCAGAGCTGTTATTTCAGAGACCTGCTCAGGTCAGCCCTCTCCCCTCCTCTCCCCCCCGAAACAACAACAACACACCCTTCTGTGCCGGCCAGGAGGCCCTTTGATCCCCATTTTGATATCTATAAATGAGGTCGGTGTGGCAGCCAAAGCTTCGCTGCCCGGTTTCTCTCTGCTCTGCCTTTGTGCTGAATAACTGATAGTCGTTGGCTGGGGCTGGATCCTTTTCTGCGGGCCGTGAGAATGCCGCCTCGCGCCACAATATTTATGAATCAAACGCGGTTGTTATCGTCTCCGCCGCTCGCAGGTGGGGTGCGGGGGCGTCGTTGTGGCCCCTCTGTGGCACGCTGCCTTTTGTTCGCGGTTATTGGGCTTGTTTATTTTCTCCCGCAATGTTTCCTCTGTTTCTGTCTGCTCCTCGCGTGGGCAGAGGGGGGAGTTTTCCGAGCGATGCGGCATGATTTGTCGCTTATTTAACCGATCCGAGTCAAGGGGGGGGGGGGGGCGTGGGTGGGTGTTGCTGTCTGTTCTGCACTATGCCACCCACAATGCATTGGGGTGTTTGATCATGTGACCCTCACCAGACCCACTATTCAAAGAGCCAATGGGAGCCATGGGCACAGCCCGGGGTGTGAATGGACAGAAACAGATGGAGACAGAGCAAGAGAGAGAGGGAGACAGAAAGAGAGAAAAAGAGAGATAAATATAGAGGAAGGGATGGTAAACAAGAACCAGTGACAGATGGATGTGCAGAGAGAGAGATGCAAAATTCAGAGAGAGAGAAAGGAATTATAATTTTTATACTAATTATAGTTATTGTGATTGAAATGGTTTTTGAATATAAACTATGTGCTTTGGCAATACAAATGTGTTGTGTCTTGTAACAATGATGTAATAATTGATTGTATAATAACTGACTGAACTGAATGATAATGTAATAACATGTTGCTCTGTGCCAATGAAAATGTAATAAAGATCAATAATGTCATAAATCAACCAATAATGTCATAACTTGGCAAATTTTTACATTAGTTATTACATTACCTGGTGGGTAAATAAAGGCAATGATGAAATGCAGTAATATTGACCAATAATGTAATAACGACTCACTCAGCAACCAGTATTATATCCAGACTTGAATTGCTCCCTACACCCCAGTAAGACCACTCGTCTGCCAGCTCTGGTGGCCTTCTGGTTCCCTCATTACGAGCACCAGGCGGTCGAGCTGCACGTTCACCCCTGTTTTCCATTCTGGTTCCTCAGTGGTGGAATGACAGCTACTACTGAATCCCTCCCCATATTTCAACACAGACTGAAAACACACCTTTTCATACTGTACCTTAGTCCTCCCTCCTGATTTCCCCCCTCAATATCCCTCTAAAACATACCCTATAAATACTACAATACCCTATAACAAAATTATTATGACTATTGTTTTTGGTTATAACTGCTCTACGTGAGTGTGATATGTGGGCACCCCCCAAAAAGCCTTTTGCAATGAATATCTTGATGAACAGAAGCAAACCTGACCTCTAAATGTGGGCACCCCCCAAAAAGCCTTTTGCAATGAATATCTTGATGAACAGAAGCAAACCTGACCTCTAAACGGTACACAGTTAAACAGCTTGCATACGCTTCCTGTAGCCAGCTAAGAGTCTTTCAGTTCTCGCTTTTGGAATTTTTCCCCATTCTTCCTGGCAGAACACCTCTAGCTCAGAAATATTATTCGGTCTCCTTGCATGTTTAAGATTTTCCATCAGTAAGGCCAGTATCAGTAATATTCAAGTCTGGGGACTGTGGTGCCAATTCCAAAACCTTCATCTGTCTTTCCTGGAGGTACTTAATGGTTGATTTTGAGGTATGCCTTGGATCATTGTCTTGCTGGAATACCCAACCTCTCTTCAACTTGGACTGACCTTCGAACATTCGCCTCAAGAGTTTCTTGATATTTGGTGGAATCCATTCTTCCTTCCACTCGCACAATATTTCCTGTGCCCTCAGCTGCCACATATTCTCAAAGCATAATGGATCCACCTCCTTACTTAACAGTGGCCAAGGTGTTCTTTCTACAAAGGCTTCACCCTTTTTTCTCCAAATGATACCTTCTTTGGTGGTGGCCAAGAATTCAGTCTTGGTTTCATCAGTCCAAAGCACATTGTTCCAAAAGGCTTCAGGCTTCTCATTGATTTCTTTTGCATACTTCAGACACTTCATTTTCTGTTGAGGTCATAGGAAAGGCTTCTTTCTGGCAACTCTGCCATGTATCTTTACATTTTACCCTCCTGATAATGTAATAAATGACCAATAAAGTCGGCTAATCATTGAAGTTATTGAACAAATGACAGCAGTGGCCCTTTGTATTACATTATCAGTTATTCCCTCATTATTTGTGAAATTCCTATGTATAGACAGAGAGAGAGAGAGAGAGAGAGAGAGAGAGGAAAGGAAAGAGGAAAAGTGAGGGAGAGATGGAAAGAGATGAACAATGAACAGACAGGGAGAAAAGGAGAGAGAGCGAAACAGCAGATCTCTCTGCACCCCTTTGCAATACCGTTCCAGCAGAGGGGCTTCTGGGAAGGCTGGGGGGGGTGATAGCTAGTGGCGGGAAGCAGCCTAAACCACACAGTGGAACCTCACTGTGCCTTTTATCTCCAGTTGGGGGGAAACAGGGTACTATTGAAAAAGCTTTTACACAAAGAAACTGCCACTAAATGCCACATATGATTAATATTTCATATTAACTTCGCGAAAAAAACAAACTGGCGAAGAGAAAGAGCTCCCCGGGAATGTTTGGATACACACCGATCAGAACAGCATGAAAACCACCTGCTTAAACCAGTTTTTTCATTATTAAAAGTGCTTAAACTATATAAACTTGTCTATAAACACTTCATATTTCCTTTTATGATATGTACTTATATAAGCAGATAATCATAAGTGAATTGCATTTGTAGAACCTGCACAGCTAGACCAATGAGGGAATAGCTGGAGGTGAAGGGACGACGTGTTCTTTCCTGGCTGTTTAGAAGTGAATGAAAAATTTTTAATTATCAAACTCCGCACACGAACAGAGCACAATTATGTTTAGGAATATACTGGGTCTGTTGCCACAGGTCGGATATGGATTGACCTGCCCCATATCCCGCTTACAACTGGCCTGAAACAGATCAGTAAAATTCCTAATATTCTCCGTTCGTAAACGGGGCCGTATTGAAAGCTTAGTGGTTACTCTCGTTCCACTCGTTTATCTGACTCCATTTAAGATATATAATTTAGAAATTTGGTTTTGGAATTTACGCGAACCTCGGGAGTGATTACACTCGACTCGTACCTGCGCCACTATTACTCAATATATGTTCTCGCGATTTAATATTATTGCTGAATATCTCAGTTTGGTGTAGAACTCAGAGGCTGAGGGTCCAGTCAACACAATACATGCAACACAGTCACGATAGTTGTGAGCCCAGGTCGGCGTAGCATTAACTGGGCTCCTTAGAGATAATTTGACAGGAACCAGCGCCGTAACGCCCAGGGGTTCCCTTCACGTCAAACCACAAGAGCCGTGCATAGCCGACCCTTTACGTTGGCAGAAACTTGCTGGCCTCACAGCTTAGAACTATCACCTGTACCAAGGGACTGCCGATCGGTCAGTCCTTGGTCCCCATTGTCCCCCTCAATATTCAGTTGTAATTTAGGCTGAAAAGGTACAAGATGAATTAGAGTCATGGAGATCACGCAAGTTACAAACAAAATAATTTATTTCCAGACGGGTAGGCAGTTAGCGTAGAATAAAACAGTCAATTACGAAAAGACAAATTGAAGATAAAAAGAATAGAGTGACATAGTCTTACCCAGCCTGCTTTCGCTACACACATATACAAAGTATGCACAGTGTGGGAAGTCGAATACGATCTTCCACTGCTACACATACATACATACATACATACACAAGACATGTTGTGTGGGAAGTCGAATACAATCTTCCCAGATTGGTCTGTCTCCCTTGCTTTTATGCCAAATCATACGTTTGAAACCAGGCGGCAGTGCCATAAATCAACCTGGAGGGGTGGTCAAATCTGGAATTTAGACCCCCACTGTTGGGGGTTGTTGAGTAGGGAAAATGAGATGATTACCAGGAGAGGACGTGTAGGTTTTCCCTTGGGATACTGAAACTATAGTTTATTCAATTCCATTTGGTATGAAATGTATCTCATCCGATTCCTTGATTTTATCAGATCACATCCATACCAAACAGATTACCCTTATGTTCTATTATGTTGCAGTTATCATGAAACTTCCCTCCTGATTATCCATTTTACATGCAATTCCTGTTACCATTAATGCAATAATACAAGGATCACATGGGCAATGTTTTCAAGGTGTTACCGGGTCTATTTACTATCTTAATAGCAGTTTTGAATATTTAATCTAGGAGAACAGTCACCGGTGTAATGGCAGCAGTGCCCAAATGAGGGCACTGTGGCATTGTCCGGAGTCTTCCCCCTTGGAAGTGACCAGGTATGGGGTCACACCGAGGTCACCAATGTTCGGGAGGATTCTTTTCCCATGACCCAACTGGCCTTGGACCACTCATACATCTTAACTCCCCAACAGGTAGTCTAAACAACATTGAAACCCCAGCTCTCAGGCCCCTCACAAATGGCAGCCCTTCCTGACCTTAACCACTATGCTACAGGCCGCCCCATCATATCTATGAATGCTGTAGTTGGGAGTTTTCATGATAACTGCATTATGCTGTAAATATGTCTTTGTGCCTCTCATGGTAATATACCTTTTGGATAAACCTGATTTGGGTGAATGAAAGGAAAGGAGACATCCCAGACTGTTTGGTTTCTTCTCCTTATCTCCGAAATCCAGGCCTTAGTTCTTGACCCTAAAAGTGAGTCACCCATCTATAATTTACAGCCAGGCCCACCAGACAGGGGGCTAAAACACATGGCTTCTACAGAGACAGCTTTTGCCCAGTTTCCCTGAATGGTTATGATATCAATGGTAGACTGTTACAAAAACTAGACCATTACACCAGTCGCACTGAACCAATCAGAATAACACCAAACATCACTATATTCTGACCTGGGATTATCATGAAACATCTTTATACCATCTCCAATATTCCTGTTCTGGAATGTGAGAAAAGGGGGCCCCCAGGGCCCAAGAAGGCGCCTCTAAGAATCCTTCTCTAGCTCTCCCCCACAGGCATGTGTGCCAACGGTGGGGGCTAACAATGTATGCTCCAGGAGGGGGAAGTCAGCAAGCTGACCATCGCATGAGACCAAATGTTACTTATGACTGGCTTACACATTAAAAACTAAAAATTTGTAATTCAAAATGGAAATCTTATCAGCTCACCGGGGGGGGGGGGGGCATTGTTTTGTTATTTAAATAGCTTGATACTTACTGGTGTTCATAATCATGTCTATCTTAACAGGTGCTGCACCTGTAGACTACCCGCCATATCTAAAAATGCATGGGATCTGTTCCCATGTTTAAGGTTGTAGCTGAGTGGTGTAGGTTGACTCACTCGCCCAGGAATTCTGAACCGGGTCACACCGCACGCTGCTCAGGTGATGTCATCAGCAGCTATTGTGGCGGCTTCATTAGCATATTCCGCTAACTCGAGCTAACTTGCGCCCCGCACACATTTAATTGTGTTAATTTCATTTTGCACCCTGAGCACTTTGTTCGTCAGGCTTTTCTTATAATAAACATAGTAATTTAATGTCTAGGGTTGGGGGAAGAGAGACATTATTACAGAAAGTGTTGAGAAAAAGCTAACGCATTTTTTAGATCAAGTTATTTTTCAGTATTCCATAGATGAAATGCTTTTAACAGTGAAGTTGTGTATCTTGCTTGATAAAGTAGCTTCTGCTAAGATAAAAAGGGTCTCTTGATAAAGCAACACCTTGGAAAAATCAAAGAATTTGTGACCTTTAGTGCTCCTATAGGAAAGCTGAAAAAGTATGGAGTAAAGCTCCATAGTATTCTGAAGCCCAAAATGGCACCTGTAATGAAGCTGTGCATATGAGAGATGGGCCCACTTTTCAAAGATCATTGCTGAGCATTAGAATTACAATGTTATTTTCAGATTGTATTCCTTGCTCATAGAAACTCATAGCTCCACCCTCCTGGGTGTAATCTACCCCCCCGTTCCCCTGTGTGTGTCTCTGCCTTCTCTCTTCCAGCAGTTTGGTCCATAACTCGGGGTCCTTGAGCGTTAATGCTAACGCTAACGGTGAGAAAGTTTGGGCTGTCAGCTACTGCTGGGCTTCATGAGCTGAGTCAGAGCAGCTCGTTGTCTTTATTTACAGTCCCCCACTGAGAGAGAGAGAGCGCGAGAGAGAGGGAGAGGGGGAGAGGGAGAGAGACTTTGACTTTTGATGTTCCTTTATTGAAATACACAACCTTCCAAAAGGCCTTAAAACCTATCCCCAGCCCCTATTTACAACAAGTCAACCAAAACATAATTCAATCTCTCCTCCATTTACAGCACAAACAGCCTCCCCAATACACCAGATTCTCTCAAACTTTGCCACATCATGCATCATTTTAAAATACTCATACTCCATCCTAAGGCGTGCAGAGACATAACCCTTAAAAACTTTCAGTACATCCGTAGACCCAGCACCCCGCAGCATATTTCTGCGTGAGACCCATGTAGCAAGTTTTGCCTGTCCATATATATAGAGAGGGGGATAGAGAGATAAATAGAGTGAGAGAAAGAGAGGGAGGGAGGGAGAGAGAGGGATAGAGAGAGAGAAAGAGAGGAAGGGAGAGAGAGAAGGGGATAGAGAGAGAAAGAGAGGGAGGGAGGGAGAGAGAGAAAGAGAGAGAGGGGGAGAGAGAGAAAGAGAGGGAGAGAGAGAGGGAGGAATAGAGAGAGAGAGAAAGAGAGAGAGAGAAAGAGAGGGAGGGAGAGAGAGGGAGAGAGAGAGTATTACTTTAGCCTGCTGGAGGAGGAGTGTGGTAGGGAGGCTTGATGTCTCAATGACTGAGCGGATGGAGAGGAAGTTGAAAGGAGTTGCTGAATAAATTAAAGCCCTGTTGAATTACCCTGCCTCCGATGGCGCCAATTAGATGGTGCGCATGTTTAATTCTCTCTGAGTGGCGGGCACTCCTCTGAATTCTGGGCCTGAAACTGGTCTCCATGACGATCCACCACACTCCTGCCGTGTCTCTCTCTCTCATTCAGGAATTCAAGTCCGCTCAATTCAAATGCTATTTGGCATGATACGGCATTTCAAAAATACATATTGCCAAAGCGTAGTGATTACAATGATTAATCATAGTAGCAATCCAAAAAACAAGCAACAATAATGGCATCAATGATAACAGAAGTATAACATTTATTAACTATTCAATATTAGTCTCTCAATTCAATTCAAAATGCTTTATTGGTGTTCATTGGTATTTCAGTATATGTGTTGCCAAAGCTTTTCAAAAGCACATTAAAATGTACATAAACTACAATGCAATGCATGAATGAAAAACAAATGAGCATAACAAATTCAGCAAATGCATAAAATAATAATTATTAGATGAAAAATAATAATCACGAAAGCAAAAGACAATTTTCCATAACAATTTATGATCAATCTCTCTCTCCCTCTCTCTCTCTCTCCTTTTCTTCATCCCTCCCCCTCTCTCTCCCTCCCAAATTTCGAATTCAAATGGATTTATTGGCATGTGCCAAAGCACATACAATGTACATAAATATAGTACACAATAAATAACATGCAATATACGATAAACGACACAATACTAAATGATAGTGTTAAATAACCCTCCCTCTCTCTCCCCCTCTCAAATTCAAATACTGTATTGGTACGACTTATGACAAAATATATATATTGCCAAAGTGTAACATAACAACAATAAATCATAGTAACAATACACAAAAAAGCATACATGCCACTAATATAGTTTTATGTGGGTGTGGTTGACAGTTTTTGCTCATCCTCTCTCTCTCACTCTCTCTCTCTCCCGCTCTCTCTCTCTCCCTCTCTCACTCTCACTCTTTTCCTCTCTCTCTCTCTCTCAGTTGGCGCAGGGGCTCCTGACGGTGTTCTATAACCTTGGTGACGGTGACTACAGCCTGACCCTGCCCTCTCATCGCCTGGACGATGGCGAGTGGCAGCAGGTGTCCCTGGATCGGCAGGACAACGAGGTCACGCTGAGGGTCAACGGCGGGGGCGGGCGGCGGGAGGTCACCGCGGCGCCCGGGCAGAGCCGAGAGTTCGTCATCGACCCCGCCGTGGTGATCCTGGGAAACTCACTGCCGTCCAGTCGCAACAAGAGCTTCCAGGGTACAGTTCTTTATAACACTGAAGCTTTTATCCAGAGTGACTTACAGTTGATTAGACTAAGCAGGGTACAATCCCCCCCTGGAGCAATGTGGGGTTAAGGGCCTTGCGCAAGGGCCCAACAGCTGTGCGGGTCTTATCATGGCTACACTGGGGCTTGAACCACCAACTTTCCGGGTCCCAGTTAAGCACCTTAGCCACAAGGCAACAGACTGCCCATGCCTCAGGCATTGCATCATGGGAAATGGAAAGAAAGCGAGAGATTGAGAGAGATTGAGAGCGATAGGGAGAAAGAGAGAGGAGAGAGAGACATTTTTCATTTCATTGTTTACACTAAAAACATACATTCCCACTTATTTTATCTGAATCAGAATTTCTCATTGTAATTATAGTAGTGTTAATTATTGTCCATTTGTACTTGTACTGTTATACATACAGTATGTATGTTTCATGTTTGCTTTGCCAATATTTACGATGTGTATTTCCTGCCAATGAAGTACATTGAATTTAATTTAATTGAGAGACAGAGAGACAGTTAGAGAGAGGAGGTGAGGGAGCGATAGAGAGAAGAGAGAGAGAGAGAGAGGTGTGAGGGAATGTCTGTGAGTGGGCGTCGGAGGGATTACCAGGAGAATTGACCGCTAAAATGAAATGCTCAGTTCCCAATGCAAACCCCTCTTTAATGTCAAAGCACAGTGTTGTGACGCGTTATGAATTATTGAATGGAATGATTAATTAATAGGTCCCAGGAAGGCGGGTGTTGTGGGTAAGATGTATTATGGCCCTGGGGAAGATTGGCATGCGGTGCAGAAAACAAATAAAGGGATACAGCGCTGATTCCCTCCCGTGTGAATCTACACATGAGCATCGCTCCACCCCTGAGAGAGAGACACAGAGAGAGAGAGAAATTATGATTAGAGGATGAGCAAAAACTGTCAAGTCACCCATGTAACACAGGGACGCCTGAGGCTGGCACATGCATGGAGTGTGTTTATTAAATACTGTGTGTGGGGGGAGTGTTTGTGTGTGTGTGTGGTCTCGAATATGTGTGTGTTTGTCTGTGTATGTGTGTTTGTGCTTGTGAGTGCGTGTGTGTTTGTATTTGTGTGTGCACCTGTGTATGCGTATGTGCGTGTGTTTGTGCTTGTGTATATGTATGTGTGTATATTTGTGTGGATGCATGTATGTGTACGTCTGTTTGTTGTATGTGCGAATGTGTGTATTTATGAGTGTGTTTGTTGTGTGTCTGCACGTGTGTGTATGTGTATGTGTATGTGTGTGTGGTCTTGAGTGTGTGTGTGTGTGTTTGTTCTGTGTGTATGTGTGTGGTCCTGATTTGTGTGTGTGTATGTGTGTGTGATCCTGAATATGTGTGTGTGTGTGTGTGTATGTGTGTGTGATCCTGAATGTGTGTGTGTGTGTATGTGTGTGTGGTCCTGATGTGTGTGTGTGTATGTGCGTGTATGTGTGTGTGTGTGTGTGTGTGGTCCTGATGTGTGTGTGTGTGTATGTGTGTGTGGTCCTGATGTGTGTGTGTGTGTGTATGTGTGTGTGGTCCTGATGTGTGTGTGTATGTGCATTTGTTCTGTGTGTATGTGTGTGTGAGTGTGTGGTCCTGACGTGTATTTGTGTGTGTGTGTGTGGTCCTGAATGTGTGTGTATGTGTGTGTGGTCCTGACGTGTGTGTGTGTGTGTGTGTGTGTGTGGTCCTGATGTGTGTGTGTGTGTATGTGTGTGTGGTCCTGATGTGTGTGGGCGTGTGTGTATGTGTGTGTGATCCTGAATGTGTGTGTGTGTGTGTGTATGTGTGTCTGGTCCTGATGTGTGTGTGTGTGTGTGTGTGTATGTGTGTGTGGTCCTGATGTGTGTGGGTGTGTGTGTATGTGTGTGTGATCCTGAATGTGTGTGTGTGTGTGTATGCGTGTGTGGTCCTGATGTGTGTGTGTATGTGTGTGTGGTCCTGATGTGTGTTTGTGTGTGTGTGTGTATGTTTGTGTGGTCCTGAATGTGTATGTGTATGTGTGTGTGGTCCTGAATGTGTGTGTGTGTGTGTGTGTGTGGTCCTGATGTGTACACGTTACCCTGTGAACACCTCCACATGCTCTAACACCCCCTCCCCCTGCAGGCTGCATGCAGGACCTGCGACTGAATGGACGCTACGTGTCGTTGGACAGCCAGGCCAGAGAGGGCGCCACCCTGGTCAGCAGCCGCGGCGTGTCGGTGGGCTGCTCCTCCGACTCCTGCAGGAGGAACCGCTGCAGCCCCCCCTTCACCTGCGTGGACCTGTGGAGGGTCCACGAGTGCAGGTGAGCCCCAGGGCCGTGAGCGGGGGTCCTAATCCAAACCACTAAAAGCAGTGGCTGTGAGTCATTCCCTGTGAGGTGAGCTGTTCTGTCTCCGTGAAACCAGGGCGGTGAGATCTAGAAATGTTTCACATTCCCGCCCCAACATTCACTGTGTGCCAAACCTTCAGCGCTGCGCAAACTGCTCGTTTAGCATCGCTAAAACGGCATTTCCTGGAATAGCTTTATAGCCTCTTTATAGCAGCACGGAAAGGTGGAATATTGGTGCTAAATTATTCGAACACCAGGAGAGTATGTCATCAGGGGAAGACAGCAGGACACAGTCAGCAGGGCACCTGACTCTCCAGCTCCGTAAACACACCGTCTGTCCCCCAATGCAGCTGAGAGACGGGCTCCCTGTGCAGCTGTCTGTCATCTGCCCCCTCACACTGCAAACACCGAATGATAACCGGTATCTTAGTCTCATATTCAGACTTATATCACCAATGGAATTGGCAGGGCGATATTATCACTGGAGGTAAGAGCGGTCGTCTGGCAGTCAGAGAGTTGCTGGTCCAGTCCCATCTGGGCTTGTCGAAGTGTCCCTGAGCAAGACACCTAACCCCCAAATTGGTCCCGACAAGCTGATTGATACCTTGCCACAAGCCAGAATACAATATCATCACAAGCCCAAATAAAATAACACCACAAGCCCAAATACAATAACACTATGGGCCCAAATACAATAACACCACAAGCCCAAATACAATAACACCACAAGCCCAAATACAATAACACTATGGGCCCAAATACAATAACACCACAAGCCCAAATACAATAACACCACAAGCCCAAATACAATAACACTATGGGCCCAAATACAATAACACCACAAGCCCAAATACAATAACACTATGGGCCCAAATACAATAACACCACAAGCCCAAATACAGTAACACTATGGGCCCAAATACAATAACACCACAAGCCCAAATACAATAACACCACAAGCCCAAATACAATAACACTATGGGCCCAAATACAATAACACCACAAGCCCAAATACAATAACACTATGGGCCCAAATACAATAACACCACAAGCCCAAATACAATAACACCACAAGCCCAAATACAATAACGCACTTTACGCACTATATAACTGCAGACCATTTACTTAAAATATAAGGTTTTATTACAAGACTAACATGCTTGTTAACAGTAACTTTGTGCAACTATCTGTAGCCCTCTCTGCTTTCCCCTTTAAACATCAGGGCACACTGTCTGCTCTTATTTAAGTAAACAAAACAAAGCATCACCCATACAGGCCGTTAATTGGTCCTCTACTCATTTTGAATGGTCTGCGTTTTTCATTACATTACAGGCATTTAGCTCATGCTCTTACAGGCATTCAGCAGACAATTCTCGATAAAAGTATTGTCTTAACAAGTGTTTTAGTCTTGTAATGAGATTATTTTTTTCTTAGATACTGTGCACATTAAGGCAAGCTAAATACATCAGGGGGAATACCTAATGGGCAATCTAAGCAGTTGGAGATTCAGTGCACTGTACAAAATGGCCTCCGCTTTTGCTCCCCCTGGCCCAGTGGGCAAAAGTTTTGGGTAAAGACTCCACCCACTGACGCTTCTCTCACACAGGTGCCCGGCGGGTCACATGGTCCAGGAGAACGGCACGGGGCGTTTCTGCGTGCACACGCCGTGCGCGGGCCGGCCCTGTCACCGGGGGACCTGCGCGTCGCACTCGCCCGCCAACTTCACCTGCCACTGCCCCCAGGGCTACCGGGGTCGCCGCTGCGAAGTCACGCTCGCCATCTACCGCGACGAAGTGGGGCTCAGCTTCAGCTCGCTGTTCGCCATCTGCATCTGCTTCCTGGCCCTCCTAGGTATCTATGGCAACGGCGTTTCCACGCTCCTTCAGTGACCCCCCTCCCTTCCTTTTTTTCCTTTTCTTTTACCGCCACCTCTGTCCTTCCCCCCTCCCACACCACCCCTCCACTCACGCTGGGCTGGCTGCGGTTATTATTCCTCTGCTTCGGTCTTCTTACTCATGCTCTCTGACTTATTCTTATTTTATTCTGGTTGTTCTTCCTGAATACCAAGGTTTTTACCGGCCGTGTGGGGCCTGCGCTAATCCGGCTAGCGCACTGACGGCTTTACAGTCGGCGCTCTCTTGTTTTTTGCACTCAGTGTGTAAAGAGATGAAAGGTAAAAGTTTCATGATGGTCTGGCAGTCCAGTCTGGTATTGTGTTTGTACATCGTGAAGGTTTGAACCCTTTAAAAGTGTACATCAACTTTCCAAGTAGCATGCCACGGTTGGCAGCTAGAATACCCCGAATACTAAAACAATTATGCATAAGGGAAATTATAACCTATACAGCATACACTTGGTTAATTATAGCAGTGTGGCAGGGAGGGAAAGGTGTAGCTGGCAGAGGTGAGTTTTAAGTCTGCGCTTGAAAGTGGTCAGAGACTTGACGCTGTTCTGACGTTATTCCACCACCATGGAATGGTATATGGTGTACATGACCCAAAAGCGCAGACCGTTTGACCCAATGAATACTATTCCTGTAAATGCAGACAAGCCCTATTCCTGGAGATCTACTGTGCTGAAGGTTTTTCATTTCAAACATAAATTGGCACACCTCATTCAACAGCTAGAGTGTTAATTGAGCTGCTAATTAGTTGAATTAGGTGCCAATTTAGGGTTGAAATGAAAACCTTAATGATGGTAGATCTCCAGGAAGAGAGCTCAGCAGCCCTGAGTTAAAACAGTGCTCTGTTAGCAGCCAGGGAAAGGGTTAGGGTGACGCTGCACTGAGGTGAAGGGACCAGCCGCTTTTCAAACTTCTGTTGGCTTTCCACCTCAGCGATTCGAAACAAGCCAAAAGTACTAGTGCTTCATATATTTATTCATCACGTTCTGATTACAAGCTTGTTTATCCAGAGTGACCAGTGCTTTTTAAGTGCTAATTACCCAATTTGTTGGTGCACAGTTTACAGTTCACTGGCACCCGCTGGAACCGAGATCAATCTGGCCGAGTTGCCGGTGGAATTTTAATGAGTCGTACCTTCTTCCATCCTGGGCCAGCAAAATAGAAATGGTTGAAGGTCATATTTTTTGTCGGCCTTTTAAAAATGTATTATAAATATTTATGGAAACACTGTACTTGAATAAGTAGTTTAGTACTCTTAAAACTAATATGTGCCTTTTCTCTTTTTCATCTGTCTTCTTGACCACGAGTGGCAGTGACATTATGTGACCAACTAAAATTTGATATAAAGTATACAAGCAAAAAAAAATATGAATATAAATTGAATAATATCATTTTATGTAGAAAAATACTAGACAAAGAAATATATGGTCAAGCTGTTCATAAGATTAAAATTTCCAGCAGTATTTTCCATCAGTATTTGTACCAGGTGAAAACTAGTAAAATGTTGAAGCTTGTTTTTCATCAGCCTTCAAAAGGGGCCATGGTGTTTGACGTTTCCTTATTGACCCGGGCTAATGGAAACCTCAATGCCGCACCGCGCCCCTTTGTCTGGGGCTCTGTGGGTCGACCGTTACTCTGCCTCACCCAAACACCCCTCCCTGGATGAAACAAGTGGTGAAGGAGTAGATCTCTGGAATTATTAAAGACCTGTTGCCGGTCCCTTCACCCCGGTCTCGACATCACCAGCGGAAAGGAATTACTAATTTAGCCGCATCCTGCCGGAAGGTTCCACACAACTCCACCTCCTGAATCTGACAGTTACTCCTCTTCTCGGAGAGACCCGCTTCCTCAGAGGTGGTCCTATCAAGCAGGGGTTGTCAGTGTGTGTAATACCCTACAGCAGTAGTTCCCAAATAATTTCAACCTGTGAATCACTGGCAATTCTGATTTTCAGAGTCTTCGGGAGCATCTTACTTTTTAAGGTCACTTCATTATGACTAACCGTAATCTTTAATGGGCACCGGCGGCCATCTTGCTTGGGACCAGCACCGACAGGTCGGGTCTTTTGGGGATAGAGGGGCTACACAAGAGGCTCAGAGCTGGAGATGTTAAATAAAGTTACTTAGTTTAGGACTGAGGATGAACATTGTGCCACCAGTTAAGTGGGTCTTCGGGGAAACAGAGGCTATATCGAATAATTTAATGGAAGCATATCCCAACCCTCCCCCACCCCACCCCGAAACACAGCCGAGACTCGTTAAAGAAATGCCAAGAGAACACTTTCTCTGTGTCTGCGCAGTCCGGACGAGGTGCGGAATATAAGAACTTCAAACGAAAGCTAGACGAACTGCGGTTTAGGCGATAAAGTCGACATTCCCAAATTACTTGCACCTTGCAGAAGGAGTGCTTTTCCAATATAGCCGGGATGTCAGTGGGAAGGCTGGGCGGGTTTAATATAGCCATGACTGAGGGTCTGCTAGAAGGTGCAGATTGAATACAGTTGATTTAGCCATCATGAGTCTTCCTGGGTTGGGGACTTGGGGGAGGGATGGGGAATTGGATTATTATGACCTGAAATTGGGGGCAAGGGGGCAGGTGTTATCATAACCGGTTTCCCCTGCACTGAACGACAGGTTACATAAGCAGGTTCCCCTGCCAGAACGCCTGTGGCAAACATCAGAGAAACTATATGTGGCACTTGCTACGACACACGGAGGCTCAGACGCTATTTGGGCTTGTGGTGTTATTGTATTTGGGCTTGTGGTGTTATTGTATTTGGGCCCATAGTGTTATTGTATTTGGGCTTGTGGTGTTATTGTATTTGGGCTTGTGGTGTTATTGTATTTGGGCTTGTGGTGTTATTGTATTTGGGCCCATAGTGTTATTGTATTTGGGCTTGTGGTGTTATTGTATTTGGGCTTGTGGTGTTATTGTATTTGGGCTTGTGGTGTTATTGTATTTGGGCTTGTGGTGTTATTGTGTTTGGGCTTGTGGTGTTATTGTGTTTGGGCTTGTGGTGTTATTGTATTTGGGCTTGTGGTGTTATTGTATTTGGGCTTGTGGTGTTATTGTATTTGGGCCCATAGTGTTATTGTATTTGGGCTTGTGGTGTTATTGTATTTGGACCCATAGTGTTATTGTATTTGGGCTTGTGGTGTTATTGTATTTAGGCTTGTGGTGTTATTGTATTCGCTATTATTATTATTATTATTATTATTATTATTATTATTATTATTATAAATAGATGCATCAGATTATTATCGTTGTTATTGTTAGTATTATTATCATAATCATAATAAATTTTTCGTATTATAATTATAATTATTATTATTATTGTTATTATTGTTCATATTATTAAACTTCCAGCCTCCACATAGTAGATTGTTGTTCTGGGCTCTCTTGGCTGAGCCGCTGGCTGTGTGCGTTAGCAGTAGAACCCGTGTCTTCTTAACCGACCCTCGTAATTCCACTCTTCACCTCTCCACAGCAGGCTCTGCCCGTAAGCGCTGTCAATAAATATTTATGCGTCTGCAACGGACTGCGGACCACAATCGTTATTTCCCAACCCGCGAGAATTAAAATGTAATATAATACCTTCTTGCCAGTAATTAGGAGACACGGGTGCCTGCGATTTTTATTAAAACTCGATAATACAAGAATGAGCTGTATTGTCATTAATTCTTTTTTTTTTTTCTTCCTTATTGTACTTCTGTAAATTATTGGGGTGTTTTTTTTCATTTAATTCCAGTTCTGTTTTTTTGTGTATCATAATTCAGATGTGTTCATATTGTATGGGTTGTACTGCAACACACACACATAACTAGCTGACTAGATAGCATGCTAGCATATCATACTAAAACTTTCCATGAACAAAACTGCAAATAGCTATCCACTTAGTTAGCTGCAATTGGCTCGCTGGATCTCTGTACACTATAAGGGAGGCTGCTTAAGATTTCAGTGGTTACTGTATCACAGGGGGGTGGGCGGTGGGGAGGTCGCCATTGCCCTCACGGATGTGGGGGGTGGGGGTTTAGAGTGGGGCAGTAGCTGTGATTGTGGAACAGAGGGGCTGTGGGGCGGTGTTTCATTAAGAAAGAGACGCGCACTCACCCGGTCGATACTGCGGTTCTCTCTCGGGCCCCGTCCAGTGACAGGCTGTGTTGCGGGGACCGGTGCTGTCGAAACAGAACGGGGGAAGTTGCGGCTAAGCGTGTCACTGTTAAATCTGACAGCTGAAGTTCTCCTTTGCCGTTTGGTTGTGGTGATTAATGCTGCATACAGAGTAGGTGGCGTCGAACGCTGAGGATACACGCTATGGGACTGTTTGTTTTTCAGATTATTGCTTGGGGTTTAATCCGCAGTGTTTTAGCCGTCAAATAAAATTGACTGGCTCTCTTACTCATCAGTCAAGAGCCTTGATCAGGAAAGGACTCCTCGACAGAATTGGACCCTGCGCCAACTGAGGGTTATAGATCTGCTGCTTCACACGGGGAGGAAGGCTACGAGCGTGGATTGATGTCTCTGGAAAAGGCAAGCTCATTGGCTGGTATAAATGTGCTTCCACACGGGTCATGTTTCAGAGTGTGGGTTGGGGAGACGGGTTGGGGGGGACGGGGGGACGGGGGAGGTAGCCTCCCCTTCTGTTATCTGTCTGGAGCCTGTGTCCTCAGAGCCTGGGTCACTGTGGACAGTTTTCAGTGCATCTTAATGATTCCACACTGCTCTTTTACACTCCTTTTCCACACTAAGTTTCTACACTCCTCTTCTCTAAAACCCTTTGAAGAGAGTAGGTTTTTTATTTTTTTTATTTTTAGAACGTTGTTTTTTTCAACATTCTAAGCCAGTGTTCTGGAACTCCATTGCCTTCAATTACCAGCTGTGATTGTTACATCAGCATTAGAATGTTCAGCTGAGAACATTCTGATCACATCTTAAAAGGTTCAGTCCTGTTTGCCTCACTCCTGGCTCAAGTGTGTCGAGCCTTTATCAGACTAGTGTGTTAATCCCCCTCCTGGATCCGTGAAGCTGTGCTGGACCGACACAGGGATTTCAGTGGCGTTATAGTTTTTCACGGTGACATCACTCCATACAAGTTACAGGGGTTAAGGCTTTGATGGTGATTTAATTGGTCACTGCTGTCTCAATCGTAGCTTAAAGAGGGAACTGCCATTTTGATATTCTGTATTCTCTATGGGAACCTCAGCCTCTGTACAGGTTTAATTGGTTTAACTTCAGTCTCAATACTGTTCTAAGTGAGGATTTCACTCTTGATACAGAGACGTTCCATGTGAAAACAGCCAATTTTTGAAAAACCTCTCACCTCATAGTCTCAGAGTTTCTTGTATTGCTTTTTATGAATTATGAAAGACTGCAAAGTTGTTTCTATCAATTCTACTAGAGTTATGCCCCTTTAAAAAACATAAATAATAGCAAAAAACTCACTCGCAAATTAGCATTTCATTTTAGAGCATTTTCAGCAGCCTGTAAATCCTGTTATGATAAAGGTGTCATCAACTACATTGGTAGGGGTGTACATATCCACCCTGGAAATGTCTTTATTTCTGGAAATGTCTTGATTTCTGTTGGCTATAAACCTGAAAATATATATATTTATTATATATTTTTTCATAAAACTATAGTAGGGCTGTCTCTAGGTGTAAAGCTCATTTTGCTATTAAAATGTTTTTTGTCTTAAAGGACAGCTTGAAAATCTTCATATTTTTGGACCTCGGACTACTGTTGAAACAAGTTATACCAGTGTGCCTTTTATTTTTAAAATATAACTATATGTAATATATATATATCATGCTGTACACTGTATATATTACTAAAACTGAGAACACTCAAATGTTAATTTACAGTTTTTCCATGCTGTACTTACTAATTCTAGGAGATGCCCTGAATAGAAGCTCACTCATTAATCAGAGAACTCGTAGTTAAACCTACATGTTTAGATATATTAGGATAGAGGGACACTTTTTTTATTTGAGATGGATTTTGTTTTGATTTATGTATTTCTTCTCCAGTACAATGGTGAAGCTGTGTGACTCATGCTACAAAATCATATTGTATTTCATTCAACTCCGATGTAAAGCAAACCGAAACTATGCATCAAAATTACATTACATTACATTACATTACATTACATTACATTAATGGCATCTGGCAGACGCTATTATCCAGAGCGACGTACAACAAAGTGCATACCCATAACCAGGGATAAGTGTGCTGAAAGACCCTACAATTTCAACTGCTACCTGTACAACAAAGATAAGGACCAGGGCCTTTTTTTTTTTCTTTTAAAGAACAAATAAACAAACAAACAACAAAGCAAAAGTGACCAAACTTAACTATCCAAATACTGCTTACCTAGCCAACTGAAAATACCGATACACAAAGTAAATCACAAAGACAACAATTAAGGTTCACAGGGAGGTAGGGAGGGACAGGGAGAGGTGCTGCTTGAATAGGTGCGTCTTCAGTTTGCGCTTGAAGGTTGCGCTTGAAGGTGGGGAGGGATTCTACAAAATATTTTCTCAATGTTAGAAAAAGATTTTTAATTGCCTATACTTGAACAGTAAAACAGTTGAACACTAACATATTAAGATTTTAAAGCCGTCTTTTAAGACGGGAAACATTTTATCAGCAAGAGACAGCCCAAAAATAAACATTTTTATAAAATATATTACTTGCAGCTTGCTGCTACTTATCCCACAAGGCCATCACAGCTCAAGTTGTGTTCATTTGTGGCTGGTGCCAACTTCAGTGAAGGTCACAAATGTACCTTCTACAAGTCTATAAATCCTGTTATTTGTACATCATCATGTATACAACTGTTCAACACTCTATGCACTTCGTAATATGACATAGACTATAATGGCGCTTATATAGTTATATATTGATATTGTTGTGTTTTGTATTGGCTATTGTATTGTTGTACTCGGGGTATTCTAGCTGCCAACCGTGATATGCTAGTTTGTTAGTTGATGTATTCTTCAAGGGTTCCGATTATATCTGTATGGTCACGCTAGGACTCAGAACCGTACTGTCCTCTAGGGTCCTCTTCACACTTGTTCCTGTGTTCAATCTGCACTTCATTGTACGTCGCTCTGGATAAGAGCTTCTGCTAAATGCCTTGTAATGTAATGTAACGTAATGTAATATACTTCAAACCCCAATTTTGGCACTAGAAATATGCAAACAAAAACATTCATAAAAGCATATTTTTGCATTTTTGGGCATTCAGATTATTTTTTCAGTTTTAGAGCCAACAGCCAGAATGTATGGATTGAGCGGCACACCCCCACCAATGTTGGTGATGATATCTTTATTAGAACAAGATTTACAGGTTGCTGAAAATGCTCTAAAATGAAATGTGAATTTGCAGGTGTTTTTTTTTCCTATTATCTCTGTTTTTTAAAGAGGCATAACTCAGAAAATAATTTAAATTAAAGAAAGAAACTTTGCAATCTTCCATAACTCAGAGCCGTTTAGAGTTAAATCTGAGAACGTAAGGTGGGAGCCATTGGTTCAGTTAGTGTGGAATGATTCTACAGGCTAAATGGTGACTTCATCCCCAATACTGGTTTACATGGAGACTTGCAGATTTACATTGACATCAGTCTCAATACACTTTTTCAGTGATCCAACGAAAATTGTGAAACGCGGCAAGTGAAATTGATTTACTTTCATGACTCACAAATCAGGATTTTCTGAATTTATTTATTTATGATGTTATGGTTTACCCAGGTTGTCTATTGTGCTGAATGCCTTGAGCTAGGCTCTGTAGTCATGGCTACGTGTACACTGGCCTTATATGTGTCTGCTTTTTGGTTTGGTATGGGGGTTTGTCTACCCCCTTTAGTGGTGTTAGACAGAAAGAGGAGCGTCTTTCGATCAGGAGATGCGGTAATGTATGTTGTAGCCTTGCAGTCAGCGAGGCTCCCCCAGTAAACATTATTAAGGATTGATGTACCAAAGCTCAGCCTGAGAACCTCCTCGCCCCCCCCCCCCCCCCAGCCCCCGCTCTGTGGGAAAGAGCAGCCACGCCGCCCCCTTCACTAGCAGCAGGGCAGGGGGTGTGGGGGACAGCGGGATCGAGGGGCCAGGGAATCAGACTCTCACCTCGTTTCTGGGGGGATTAAGAGCTGATTGCGGGTCAAGGCGGTGGGGTTCTGTTTAGTTTTTTCTTGAACCAGTTTGCTGTGGAGTATGTTTTGCATGCAGACTGAAGCTCCTATTGGGGCCAATGTGTGGTGTGGGGTGTGTGTCTGTGTATGTATGTGGGTGTGTATTTGTGTGTGTGTGTGTGCGTGTGTGTGTGCGCATGCATTACTTTGTATCTGTGTGTGTGTGTGTGCGTGTGCGTATGCATTACTCTGTATTTGTGTGTGTGTATATGTGTGCGTGTGTGTGTGTACAGTGTGCGAGAGCATTGATTCCCGGAACTATGAGCCCAGACCAGGCCTACAGAGGAGTGGTACTCAACTTCACATCCACTGTTTCCGTAGGTGTTCGCTTCAACCGTGCACAACACCTGACCAACTAGCCTATTATCCGAACCAAGCAGGTGAAATAATTAGTGAAATCAGGTGGTGTAGCGCAACGCTAGGAGGAGCAGATGTGGAGTTGAGCAGCACTGCTTTAGGATGAGACTTCAATGCTGCGGTAACTGGGCAAATTCTGCCCCTAATGGCCGGATGCGGCATGACAGGTTATTACAGTATGAGTTCTCTATAACTTGGCAGTTTTTGATGCCAAAATAAAAATATTGCTGCTCACATTCTGACAGTCGTTCGCCATTAATAATTTTCTTTGGACACCAGTTGAATTTTTTTAAAAGGCCCATTATCTCATGTCCTGTCTAAACTGCTGTGTGCTTAGCTGACATCTCTCTGCACCACTCTGCGCTTGGCTCCCCTCCCACGGGAGCGTGGGTAGAAGCGCACACAGAAGCCTCCGCTTAAGATAAACAAAATGCCTGTGTCAGGAATTTCCAAAACGCTGTTATGGTTCTGACAGAGAGGCTAGACTAATATTTTGACTGTCGTTTTAACAATGAAATTCCGATTGACATACCGTCGGAGGAAGCCTGTACACAGATGTCTTATTTGCATAATAATAGTGTCTGAGATTATTAAATAATCTATATATGAGGCTGGTGATGAATTTAGAAACTAATAACATGTTGTTGACATGTTTTTTGTTAACATTAGTGCATTGGCTAATCATGTATAATGACTAATAATAATACATAATAATACATAATAATAATAATTCATAATAATAATAAGAATAATAATAGCTAACTCTATTGCTTATGACTAACTCTTGTGTGCTTCTTTTTTTTTTTTTTTTTTACTCATTTTAACTCCTTATCTCCTGATGAATTATTCACAATGCTTCGAAAAACATTGTTTCATTTGCCCAAATTAATTTAGCTCCATATACTTCACTGTTTGAGTGGAGTGGAATATGAATTAACAGTACTTACCCGAAGGGGAAAGATTGTGGAGTTACCCAAGAAGTATTTTGCCCTGAAACACTACCGCACTCTATCCTCCTGGAATTATGTACAGAATCTTAAAGCTTGACTCTCCTGAGACTCCTTTCATATCATTGACTGTTCAATTAAATAATTAAATTAACATACTATTAAATGTATGTTTTCATTGTAAACTCAGTGCACTTGCAGAAGAGGTTGCTTGTCCCTCAAAGTGTCTTTCAGAGTGTAAATAAAGGTTGATTGATTGATATTTACGGCTAGAAATGTTAGGCTAACCATTCCCTTCACCCTCCCAACACACACACACACACACACACACACACACATTATTTATTCACTTATTTATTTCTTGTCTTGTTGAGCTCTACATGCGCTGCTGCACACGCACATGCAGTTGTCCACATTTAGCAGCCGTGTAGATGTGCAGCATTTTCAATGTAAGCTAATGAGATTCACCGATAAAAAACGTGTTGTCGTAAAGCGTTTTAATTGTGCATATTTCAGGAAAAGCGCGCAACGGATTCCTGGAACTGCGGCGTGAACCCTCGCAGATTTGAAATGCATTGTGGGTCTTCCCTTCATCGGCGGTGGCTCGAGGAGCTGACCGCCGAGGTCAGGCGGTCGATAAAGCGCACGGCGGCTCGCCGCGGAAACGGCGGAACGAGGCGGGAGGGCTTGTCAGGAACGCGAGCGGGAAGTGGAGCACGCCTCGCGTGCGGAGCTGAAAGGGTCGTCCGGGTTCAGGGCGGTTCTGAAAGGGCGACGTGAACCTTCCTCCTCCCGCTCCTCCTCCTCCTCCTCTCGGCCGGGCTCGCGTCCGCGGGGCGAGGAGGGGAGGTAAACGGCGGGGGGAAGCGCCGGCAGGTGGATGCGCGTTTGCGCTCGGGCGAGTGACGGAGACGGGAGGATCTAGGCGAGCGGATATTGATTTCTGCGCGTTTCTGACGGGGCCCTCTCCAGCTGCCTGACAGAGATTGATGCAATAATTTCAGTCTGGGGCTGACCTGGTGATTACAGGGTGGAGGAGACGGGGGGGAGGAGGGGCAAAGGGGGGCTCCCAACGGGCGACATTGTGTTCCCGCCAAACCGCAGACACATTTTTCACGGCAGGTGAACGTTCTCTCAGCTCTGTAATTAGACTGACAGCACTGACCCCCCCCCCCCACACACACACACACACACACACACGAGGAGAATTCAGAGTGAGAGTGATTGAGAAGGCGGGAGGGAGACAGGGGCTAGAGGAGGTAATATTAGGGAAGAATGTACTTTAAATGTCACTCCAGTCTCTGGAGTGCCAGGTTCCCGGGATGTTCCCGCACACAATGCGGACATGATTGAGCATCTGTGTCCCCCCTAAACATGCTACAGGCTCCTGCCACTGTGGGAGACTTTAATAAGGGGCTCGGCTGTGGGAACCTGCTCTTTCTGCTGGAGGACTGGAGCTGCCTTGTAGTAGGATACACTGACATCCACTGGCCCAGGTGCCCAAAGGGTGTTTAAACACCGGCTGAAATCAAAATGACCCCTAACCATACGAACACGTATTATTCCATCAAATTCATAAAATGTTAATACTTGTGTATTTTCATACCATAGCTTTTTTTCCAGCCACTTCCTTGAAAACAATATTTTTATTTATTCATGAATTAATTTTTTTTTTTTACCAGGGACAGTGCACATTAATCAACATTTTCAGTTACCACATCAATGTAAATGTACCAGAGTTAGCTAATGAGCTCATTTTCATCTGTAGTCCCTAACCTGCATGTCTTTGGACTATGGATTCTTCATCAAGTACCAGTGGCCGATCAAAAGTCTCTCAATGTTCCGTTCCCCTCCGTATCCCCTCAGTATCCTTTCATGCAGTGTATTCTTCCCCCCTCCTTGTTTGACATCAGTCAAATGTCCTCCCCGTCCTTCCGAAATTGCCCCTCAAAGATTAGTTTCAGTCGTGTGTACGTCATATCGCGGAAGCTAGTGCATCCATAAATCAGACCAAAACAGACTCCAAAGATAGAGATGGTAAATAATTATACTAATTTCACCATGCCCATGGTGTAATCATTCAAAAGGTGGTATTATCCTGAAAGTTGAATAGTTGAGGGATGATTTGCAGCAGTAAACAGAAAAAGGTCAATTTCACTGAAGATTTGATTTTTTCAGTGGAACAGAACCTTAACTCTTCCTCTTCTTCTCCTACCTGTCTGTCCTCTCCAACCTTCCCTCTCTGGTGCCCTCTAGTGCTGCTCCTGGGCATCTTCCTGTGGACACGCTGGAGGAGCTACAAAGGCCTGAAGGAGGGTGTTTACCACGTGTCAGCGCACCACGACGGCTGGGAGGACATCCGTGAAAACGTGTTGAACTACGATGAGGAGGGTGGAGGGGAGGAAGACCAGGTAAGAGCTTCGTCGGCCATTTTAGGATGGGACAGAGAACTCGGGTAGCAATGAGGCTACTACTAAGTTACTAGTTAGTGCTATAGTTAAGTGCTCTCACTGGTCTGGGAATGTTGTTGTTACCCAGGCCTGGCACGTTTGCTTATGTGAAAAGGAATAGACTTTATAGTGACATACAGAAGTATGTGGACGGTGACACACATTAAATATGATTTGAAAACAATGAATCGGAGGATAGAGACTGTCAGCTTTAATTTGTGGGTATTTACATCCATATTGTGTGAACCATGTTGCCCTTTTTATTAGTATCAAACTGAACTGTATGTTCATTTACATTGAAATCTTGCTGTGCTAAATCAATGTTCTGTAATGTCTAGTAACTGTGATACATTAGATAAAATGAACAATTAAAATGTTAGAAGGAAATATGGAGTGAGTTTGTATGCGTGCGTGTGTGTATGTGTGTGTGCGTGTGTGTGTGTGTGTGTACCAGGAACTGGTGTGCACCCCTGACATTAGCCCTGGCTACGAGCAATGTTAGTAATGCTGTGTACAAATGGTTCTTTTTTTCAAACAAAACTGAAAAAACACCTTGTTAATGGGGTTGGCGTGTGCTATAAAAGGGCTAGTGCCCTCTGCCACACTCAATTTAATTGCTCATTATCGCCATCTAGGGGTGAGTTAAAGGAACTGTTGCAGTGTTGCAAGGAGCAGCTGAGTCAGTCAGGAAAGGAGCGGGAGGGAGAAAGCGAAGGATGCAGAAATTTCTTGGGCTGATTAGTTACAGCCGGGGGAGTAATCTGTGCTGATGTTCCCCACTCTTCCTCCGAGAGAGGCGATAATCACCTTCTAAAGAGTGTGTGTCTCTGCAGAGTGGCATTAATGCGAAACGCGATCACGCCGTCGTGTTCTGGAGGGCCGCGGCCTTCGCCGCTCTCTCGCAATTTGGTCCTGCGAGTCACTTTAGCTGCGGCGCGTCTATCACATTTTGTTTTCCCCGACCGTTCGATTTCCTCCAAATCCTTGATTTGTTTTAAAGAAGCAAATGAAACCTTTCCATTATGAGCAAGAGCTCTGGGGCCTCGGGCTCTCTCTGAGTTTAAACGGAATGAAAATCTGTTTCTACTTGTTTCTCATTCTATTTATATCCCTGTCCCTGTTTCTCCTCTGTCCTCTCTCTACCCTTTTTCTCTGTCTCTCCACCACTTGCCCTCTTTCTCATCCCCCTTTCCTCTTCATCTTTCTTTCTCCCACATTATCTTCCTTCTCTCTCTCCCTCTCCCCCTCTCTCTCTCTCTTCACCCCGTCTCTCCACTTCTTCAACCCCCTCTCTCTTCACCCCCACACTCTCTCTCCCTCTTCCTTTCTTCAACCCTTGCTTTCTCCCTCTCCCCCTCTCTCTCTCTTCACACCCCCTCTCTCCCCCCTCCCTCCCTCTCTTCAACCCCCTCTCGCTCTCTCTCTCCAGAACGCCTACGACATGGCCGAGCTGCAGAAGTCCCTCCAGCCCAGCCCCGCCCAGTCGGTGCAGTACAGCCACACCCGGGGGGTCCAGCATCACCCGCACCTCCAGCACGACTCCACCAAATCCAACGCCTCCACCTCCTCCTCCTCCACCGCCACCTGCGCCCCCCCTCCGGCCTCCTCGTCCTCCTCCACCGGCGTGACCACACTCCGCCGGGACGTCCCCCCCACCGGACCCCCGCCCCCGGGCCTGGGCCAGCCCCCCCACCTCCCCCGGAAGAGCCTGTCCTTCTCCAGCCAGGACCTGGCGCGCTACCTGTGCGAGATCATCCGCGACGCCGACCAGCACCCGGACACGGCGCCCTTCGACTCACTGCAGGTGTTCTCCACCGAGGGCGGCGGCTCGCCTGCCGGCTCGCTCAGCTCCTTCAGCTCCGCCGGCCTGGACGACGACCGGGCCCCCGAGTCGCTACGGGACTGGGGGCCGCGATTCGAGAAACTCAAAGCCCTGTACGAGAGGGCCGAGGGCAGCGACCTTTGACTGAGCTCGCTGAACGCCCGGTGGACACGAGGGACCAGGGGGAGCCCGAGGTGACTTTTAGGACACTCTGTGTGTGTGTTCGTATGCCTCCCTCTTAAAAAATGTCCATTTCCAACTTTCCTATTGAGGTGAGGACCGTAAAGCAAACGGGGCTTTACGATGTGTTAACAATGGCTCTTTTGTTTCGTGACAGACTCAATAGACTGGACTCTGGTCGCTGTTTCATATCGCCTTGCGGATGACAAGGAGTTTGGTGGAAAGTGTTTTGCCTGTAAATCAAATCTTCGGAGCTTGGTGCAATTTAATTGTTAAAATAAAAAAAATGAACAAAAAAAAAAACTATCACAGAAAATGTACTTGTAAAAATGGAATTCTTCAAACTTTTCCTGGAGATTACCCCCTTTTAAAATGGATCCTGGACTACAACGGGGAGAAGCAAACATGGGGCATCATTTCCTTTCAAAGCTTGACGCAAGTGCTGTGTTTTAGAACACTGAGAGGTAAAAAAAAAAATATATATATATATATATATATATATAAAAACAATGAAATAAAAGAACAGCAAAGGGAAAGCAATGCAGTGGAAGTGCAAAGGCTTTTTTTCCCCCAGCAATCCATATATTTAACAGGCTTTATCCCAGCTGATGACGGGCGATGCGGATCAGCCAGTCGGCTGCCCGCACTGTGTTTGGAGGTTAACGGAAGATCAATGCAAATTAACCTCAGCCAAGATGGAGGCAGACAGAGGCGCTGATGCTTCGCTCAGAGATGAGAGTGTGGAATCGACCTGGGAGGAGTGCAAGAATGAGGGGGGGGGGGGGGGGGGTGAAGGGGTGAGGGTTGGGGGCGGGAGGTTTCCTGAGGCGGGAGGGGCAGGGTCACTTTAGTCTACGGCAAGTTTACAGTGTCTAAAAGAAAATAAATGCACTTTTTTAAAGTAAGACATGCAGTGCAGTGCGTAAGTATTTGGACAGTGAAACAGTCTTTTGTTGTTCTGTTGCTCTGTACTCCTCCTGCACATTGGACTGTCAGCTTTAATTTGAGGGTATTTACATCCGTATCTGGTGATCTGTGCAGGAATTACACCCCTTTTTATACATAGCCCCCCCATTTTAGGGAAGCAAAAGTAATTGGACAAATTAACATAATCTGACATAAAAGTCGTCATCTTCATTACTTGGTTGCTAATCAATGAGTCCATGAAGTCTCTGACCCATAGACATCACCAGATGCCGGGTATCTTCCCTGGAGATGCTTTTACCAGACCTGTACTGCAGCCCTCTTCATTTGCTGTTTGTTCCTCCTGCATTTTTACCTTCAGTCTTCTCTTCAGCAAGTTAAATGCACACTCAATTGAATTCAGGATGGGCGATTGACGTACCAGCCAAGAACATTTCACTTTTGGCTGACATTTGGCTGAAACCGAGCAGATAAAATGTTTCTGTACGCTTCAGAATTCATCCTGCTGCTGTCGTCAGCAGTCACTTTATCAGTGAAGACAAATGAGCCAGTCCCAGTGGCAGCCGTACCTGCCCAAGCATTAACACGACCTCCACCGTGTTTTACAGATGAGGGGTGCATCACGAGCAGTTCCCTCCTTACTCCGCACTTTCCTCTTTCCATCATTTTGGTACAAGTTAATACTCGTCTAACCTGTCCATAAGACTTTGTTCCAGAAGTTTTAATATACTTATATACTGTAATTTTTTTGTAAACTGGGCTCACTGTTATTGGGGCTTACCATTGGTTTGCATCTTGCAATGAGGTTATACTGGTGTACGGTAGTGTTCACTTTATCGTAGTCTTTTACACAATTACTACTGTACATCCTGAACATGGAAGGGTGCTCTTAATCTGTTTGACAGTTGACAAAGGGGTTTTCTTCACAATTTAAAGTATTCTTCTTTCATCTGCTACAGTGGTCTTCTGTGGCCTACAGTACCAGTTCATTTGCTATTACTGAGCTCTCCAGTGAGTTCTTGTTTCCTAACAATGTGTCAGCTGGTTGATTGTGGCACACTCAATGTTCTGGCAATGTCTCTGATCTATTTATTCAGATTTATTAACCTCATGGTGACCTGCTTTACTGGCATTGGCACATTTTGTCCTCATGTTGAGAGACAACATGCAACAGCAACAGACTCCAAATTTATTTTGTTAGCTTCTTGTGCATGAACTAATGATGCAAAGAGACACAGCTGGCCAAGAAACAGCTGAGCAACCAATTACATTTGCTCCCCTAAAATGGCGGACTATGTATAAAAAGGACAGTAATTCCTACATGGGTCACCTAATATATATGTATTGTTTGCTAGCTTGTGTGGGAGATACTACACTCTTAACCAACACAAGACCAATGGATCTTTGTTCAACACGGTTGTTTTTAGTGCAATTCTAAAGAAATCGTCTCTTCAGTTCACACCCTTTTGGATATTTATAATAAGTGAGGTATGTGAACCTTACGAAGATAAATATACCATAAGGTTAAACAAACATAACGGTTTTAAGAGGTGATTTGTCGCATAGCGACAAGTCGCACTGGCGCGTGACCTTCCCACGGGGTTATGTATTTTATATCAACGCCCACGATGTTCGGCATGCATTTTAACAACGCATTGAAGTCTCCCTTTTAGTTTTTCATTCGCTTCTCCCTTTTTTATTTTAGAACGGGAATAGGCGTCGAGCGTGACAGCGCAAGCGGAAAGGGATAGGAGTGTGTTAAAAGCTGTCAGGGCGATAATCCTAATGCGAGGTGATAGCTGGCTGTCATGCCCTGAACTAAGGGCACCATGCATCTCGCGGAAGCTCAAAGTATACGATTTAAAATCGGATTTCAAATGTGCCGATTTTAAAAAGGTAGCAGTGCAAGCTGAAATAAGATTCCAAGGTGAAAATTAGGAAGCCTTCTGTGACGGGATGATTACAAAAAAAAAAAAGATTTCCGGAGGGAGCGTGGGGGTGAGGCTATAGTTTCTACAGTCTCTGAAAATATAGCCTAGCCGGGCGGCTGGGCACATATGACCATCACCTCAAAAGCAAATATAAATGTGTATGTTTTCTATGTTTTGTTCACGTTGTTTTTTTTATTTATTTAGCCAACGTGTAGGCTACCTCCAGTGGCAAACCTGATCCCTGATAATCTTGATTATAATTTACAGTGAATATATAGATTGTGATTTATTTTGTAAATAGAAAAAAAAAATACAAAAAAATGAAAAAATACTTTGGGCTGCATAAACAAAAATGTGAAACTTGAAAATGTGTAACGGGAGCACCGCGGTATACTCTCTGGCTTCTTTGAAAGTGGATGTGAATTTTATTGTTATTATAATTTTATTTAATATTTCCCATTAGTTTATATTTACAGCATTTGAAACATTTTTTTAAATAAACGAATACCTTTGATAATGTGATTGGTATGTGCTTGTGAAATGCTTTGTCTTGGTTATCACCCCAGCGTGTAATGCCCGTTTGAACACGACAGCCTGACAGTAAACAGTAAACTGACGTGATAGTTGCCGGAAGGAAGCAGGAAGATGCGGGAATGATGGAAGCTGACCTTAAAGTGAAGGATAGTTTGGCGTAGTGATTCAGACACACTGACACGAGCACTGTTTTCAATAAATCCATTTTTACAAATATATTCGACATAATTTCCTTTGCAAGTAATGCCTTTGCACAGCTGCAAAAAATAATGTTACACTTTTCCCTTTAAATTTACGATGTATAAAAAGATTATGCAAATTAGTTCAATTGAAATTCCTGTTCAAAATTGAAAATAAAGTTGAGATGTTTTAATAGAGAGAAAAATAACTTGGAACCCCTCAGGGAGGGTATTACGTTTGGTGAGGATTCACAGTAATCTCAGAGGTGTGGGAATGTATTTGCCCTGCATGAGTGTTAGGGGCAATATCACCTGAATGTTCACTTTATCATACCATATGCAAAAAGTGGCAAAAATGATCACATAATTAACGAAAGTGTGGAATCAACATTAGTAGCTTATATTATTTGCAACAATATGTTTGTTCCTGCTTTAATAAATATGTACAGTGGTGTGCAAAAATGTGGGCACCCCTGGTTAAAAAGCAGTTTACAAGTGAACAGAAGCGAACTTGAACCCTCTAAATGGTACAATGTTAAACATGAAACGTTTCTTCGAAATTTAAAGCAAATTTTGAAGAGACAGAAAAACGTTTTTCAAAAAAAAAAAAAAAAGGAAAAGGGCCCTGTACAAAAGTTTCAGAACCCTGTCAGTTAGTACTTTGTAACTCCTCCATAACTATACACACTATACACTATATACAGCTTCCATCCATTATCTTAACCCGCTTATGCTGAACAGGGTCGCAGGGGGCTGGAGCTACCCAGTGCACCATCCATGCCGCCACTCTAACCGCTTGTAAAAAGCTTTTTCCCCATTCATCCTGGCAGAACACCTCTAGCTCAGTAATATTATTTGACCTCCTTGCATATGCGGCATGTTTGAGATCTCTCCACAGATGTTCAATAATATTCAAGTCTAGGGACTGTGGTGGCCAAGTTCAGGGTATGCTTTGGATCATTGTCTTGCTGGAATACTCAACCTCTCTTCAACTTTAATGTCTGGACTCACCTTTGAACATTCGCCTCCAGATATTTGGTGGAATCCATTCTTCCTTCCACCCACACAATTTTTCCTGCTGCCAGACAACCCTAAAGCATAATGGATCCACCTCCACCTTTTTTTTTTTAAGTAACAAAGAATTATCCAAAATGGTTCCCAAACCATTGCACATGGCCCAAATCATATAAACAGTGAAAAATTTAAATAAAAAGCAATGCTTGCTTAAAAATTTGCAGAAAGGTCTCATGTTTAACTGACCCATTTAGAGTTCAAGTTTGCTTTCTATCACAGACAGTTATATGTCACTTCTTGTACGTTGCTCTGGATAAGAGTGTCTGCTAAATGCCTTGTAATGTAATAATACAGAAACATTCAAATCAGGGGTGCCCAGATTTCTGCACCCCACTGTTTGATATTTTAAAAAAGTGTTAGCATGTTGAGAAATGTTCACACAGTACTCTGTTGCACAATGTGTAATCCCAGCTCAACAGAGCAACCTTCACTTGAATGTTCTTAATCTGATGGTTTTGAACCATTGGGCTTTGGAGGATTTGAGGGAACTGACTGACACACAGCCACTGAAGCAGCACAACAAATGTATTAATTCTCAACCTCGTTTTCTTTCTATGCTTTTTATCTAGCTATCATAGTTCTCATTTATACTTCCAACATTTAAAGGTAAAATAGGTCATTTCAGACTTCTAACGGTCAATAAATGAACTGCAGCAACAAACACCCTCCCCCCATGCCATTGGCTGTGGCAATTAGAACCAATTTTCAACCAATGAGCTTGAATTATTGTATAGCTATACAATGTTTTGGTACAGTGTCGGTCTGTCAACTGCATATTTTGAAACCCGAATTTAAAGACTATAAACACAGACAGAGGGTGACTCAACATGGCAGTGAGTCTTTTTCAGTGATAGCAAGGGATGGTCTTGTAACAACTTTTTTTTATTTTTCTATCTTAGCTATTGTACCATTAAATAGTTTTTTTTAATTTTTTTTTTTTATACATCTTTTTCTGATACAGATAGGTATGTACAGAAGAAATGTCCTTGCTGAAGGCTACACGGAGTCTCCAATGCACCAGGAATTCAAATTTGCTCCTTTTCGTTTTCAGGCTTAGGTACACTTGGCAACAGTACGCCCCGATGAAGGTTTTTTGTCGTAGGCTGCTTTCTTTGTACCTTGTTGGATATGCCGTTATAATAAATGCTTTTAACATTATTCTTCCATACTATCCAGTGAGCCTTGGACCCATCGACGTGGAAGCACAATTATTTTTCTTTAGGTTCTGTAACGTCGCTTGTCTTTCTTAGTTGCCATCGCACCCTTTTCCAAAGAGCACCTGGCATCAAGCCGAAAGCTATCACGTATAGCCATTTAATCTCCTGCCGCTCTCGTGGGTTCAATTCTTCTTCACACTCGGCAACAGTGTGACCTTGGAATCATTATATTCAAATTTACTTTCACCACTCTTGCCGATTGTTTGTTCAAACTTTGTTGAGAACACAACGTCCTAAGACATTTAATTGCAATTCCGCCGTTAGTGCACATAGGCTTAGTTAACTTGTTTGTAATTTTGCAATTTCCTTTTCCAGAAAGTTGCAAGTAATTTTGGCACGTATAGGTTGTTTACAGTGCTCACTATGAAGTTAAACGCCTCCTTTGGTGCCAATTAGGGCCAGCTGTGCAACAACACTGTGTGGAATTAACGGTTTTCTCCCAGACGGATTTGTCAGTCGCGTTTCGTTTTTGCTTCATGCAAAACGCAAACAAATTCTTTTCCTGGCTAAACATAGCTTTTTGTCGCGGAGCTCTGAATAGACGCGGGTCTCATTTCACATCACGGCTTGCTGCTTGTGAACTCGCGAACAGGAAACTGTGAATGTGCTGGATAAGGCACCTGACTTGTTTTAAATTTTAAATTTGCATTCCCACTTCGAAGCTGACGGTACACCTCAGCAGGGAATTCGAGGGAGCAGCAGCTTCAGTTAACTTCCCGCTGTATACAGTCCATGTGATTCTATGTAAAATGAATGTTTTGAAAACTGATTCTATGTCAAATGCAAGTTTGATGAACGTGCTTCAATGTTAAAGGTGCAATAGGTAAGACTTTTGTGTTAAAACACTGCTACAACACTGCTACATAGTAAATCCCTTCCTATCATTGAAAAGGCTCACTGACATGTTGATTCACCCACTGCCTATGTTTATAGTCCTTAAATTCGTGTTTCAAAATATACAGTTGACGCACCAACACTGTACCATAACATTGTACAGCTGTAATTCAAGCTCAATATGGCATTTCAACGTCAGAGCGTTCACAGGGAGAGATAAACAGTGATGTGATTGGAGGGTGTTTGTTGCCGCAATTGCTCTCTTGACCGTTGGCAGTCCGAAATTAACCTAGTGTATCTTTAATGTGATGTAAAATGTTGAACCTGAAAAAACTAACCAAATTGAATTGAGTGGGCAAATCTGATATTTAGCAAATACTTATACAAATTATGTATTATTATTATTATTATTATTATTATTGCTCTGGTTTTCGTATTAAAAGCTAAAATCTCACCTCTTTTATGGCCAAAGGCAAAGGGAACATATTTTTGATTCTTGACAAAAAACCAGACTAAGACTAAATATTCCCAGACCAACTTTTGACAGGTTTTCACTTGTAATGTTTTTGAAATGTAATGTAGGCTAACAGAAGAGGCTTTTTTTTTTTTAGCCTTGCGTGTGCTGTCTCATGTCTGACCCGATTTGGCATTCTACACTTCCTCAGTCTGAACGTGAATGGAAAACGGATTACAGAAAGGTCAAGCGGAACCAAGCATAAAAAAATCTGCTTTATTAAGAAAATCAAAGGAAAAACAGCAAGCCCGTTGAACATATCTAACACTCAGAGACAGGACTTACATCTGTTCAGGACACGGAACGACTGATAAATTAAAACGAACCCCAAAACAACACCATTACAGAGTTCACAAGATCAAACTAGTGCAATTTATCCACTGTCATATCAAGCAGGTAGCAGCGAGGCTGCACTTTGTAAATGGCAAAGACCGGACAAAGAAAACGAATCAGGAATATAATATAGAATATTATATAGAATATAAAGGCACCCTGGATTGTTTCATAAGAAAACAAAACCAAAGCAGGATGTTTGGCTGGACTTTTTTACAGAAACCATGTTGAGTTTATGACTCCCTTCCCATGTGTAAATGTTAAATGATCACTACACGACCAACTGTGGCCACTGTAAAAAGCCCGGGGTGCCCTATTAGCAGTGGTCGCCAAAATTTGACTCAGTTTTTCTGTATTTAAAACTGTTCCACGAGTTTGGATTTTTGTTAAGAAAAGCACGTGGAGAAGCACCGGAACACCAACCATGCTTTTCACCTTAACAACCCTGTCGCAGAGGGATTTAGAAAAACACTTGAAGCCCATTCAAATAATTACAAATGAAATGACATACTGCATCCACGCAAGTGGGGTTTACACTGTTTCACACGGTTGACAGCGAGGGTCTTTTACGTAACAAAATTGTAAACTTTCCTCGATTCACATCATAACTACTCACTGTACACACAAACTGTCAGAAAAGACCATCAGTAGACCTGGCAAAACCACAACTTTAAAAGGCACTTACTTTCAAGTTGCTTGTTTAAAAGATTCATGCCAACGTACAGTAGATAAAAGGTATGTGAAATGAGTAAAATAACATGATGGGTTGGGCATATCACGTTGTCATGTTCTGTCAGTGCCAACCTTAAAAAACGCAAGTCACCTGTTCTAGTTCAACACATTAAGTCATTCTAATCTACTGCAAGCACATCGTTCATCGCACATGACGAGTTAGAATTTTAAAATGGGAATGAACTAATCAAATCAAGAACTACAGCAACTACTTGTGTGTTCCTGAGCTGCCTAAACCATCAGATGTTGTCATATGCAGCCCTGCAGTAAGTGAAAGTTTGAGGAGGACAGGAGATATTGTGATATTCATTTGTACCACCAAAAAAAAAAAAAAAAAGCAGGCTAAAAACTGAATTGTTCTAGCAAATATAAACCAATAAGATGAATCCTCCACAAGGTTAATAACACGGTCAGCGTAATTTAGATTATTATTAATGCATTTTTATTTTTTTTTGCAAAACCCGTAATCATCGCCCTTTCTAGGGAGGACCAGCCCTCTATTTAGCGAAGGCGTTTGCAGTAACAGAACGGCCATCGTTCACGAGAGAAGGACACAACGACAAAAAAAAAAGGTGATCGTTCCATTCACCTATGGGGGAGGGAAATTAAATGGCACCCGGAAGAACATCGGAACTTAAGACACAACACAACACACATTTCAACATTACAAAACAACTGGCATACCTAGTGTACAGCCATTTACCTGTAGTCTGCATTAGAAAACTGGGCGGCATGTTATCAGGTGTAAAAGACATATGGCACATATAGCAGAAGTGGTGGAATGGCAGGTTTGGCAAATGCATGACAAGGCGCTGGGCTGCTGTGGCTTGCTGAGACGCAATCCCAGAATGCTCTGCTCAATTCATTTTTCTTTTTAAATCTCTCTCTCTCTCTCTCTCTCTCTCTCTCAAAACCAGTCTCAAAATGGAAGGAAATGTAAACATCATCCTACTGCTTCTCTGACACTGTGCCCCCCAGATTGCGTTCACCGTTGGCAGGTACCCCCCCCCCCCCCCACACACACACACACACAGAAAGCCATGGGCTGTGGGTCAACTCTGGGAGTTGGCGGGGTGCTCAGAACAGGGTGCAGGAGAAGCGTTGATGGGTCTCTGTGAGGGTGGAGGGTGGCGGCTGATGGGGATGGAGACCGAGCCTAAAACAAAATGGCCGCTGCGGGGAAGCGCTACGCGTCGGGCTCTCCCGCTCTCCCTCCAGCCTTCCCTCGCTTCTTGCCCTTCTTCAGCTTGTACACATGGAAGGTCTTGTTGCTGAAGACACGCGTGAACAGGCTGGTGAACTCTGGGACGTCCCGTTTGATCTCTTCACAGAAGCGTGGGTGGGGGGCGGGCACCAGGTCTGGGTCATTCTCCCCTGGACCGTCCATGATCTGTGACACACCCAGCAGAACTACATTACCCAAAATACAACACTCTCACAACTGGGGCCCGTTCCACAGAGCAGGGTTACCGAGTTAGCTGGATCACTGCTCTGAGTAAAACCCAGAACAGCTCTTTTCACTTCGGTCCAGTTCCAGATTTGGGGCGGGGTCCGGATCTCAACCTAACTGAGTAATCCTGCTTTATGAAACAGGCCCCTGCACTACAGAAAAAAACCCTTCTCACTGGGCGGGCAAGATTGACAGGAACAACAGCCCAAAGACCAGTCTCAGTTGGCGCTCGAACAGCACTCTTTGCGCAACAGCACCACCTCTGGCCAACCTGGAGTGTGCGGTCCGCCTGCGTCAGCTGCGCAGCCCAAGAGCGGCAGCCAGCGGCGCAGCTGCGTGTCGGAGTGCACTCTGACAAGCCGATGGGGCGCAATAAATCGAGGGCGGGGGCCTGGACTACACACAGGGCTTACAAATTGGGTAAGAAAAGTAATGTTGAGAAGGCATCGATAAAAAAGTGAAACCTCTGGCAGCTGCGGGTGTGTAAATCACCACGCTCGGGGTCCGCTTTTTGCTTTGATTCAGACCCTCATTCTTCAAAGCTTTCCACTCGCTGGCATCTAGTCACGGCAGAGGAAAAATTATTTCAAAGCCAACTTTTTTTTATCGATTTCGACCAGAAGCCATGCTGTACTTTAGCCTTCTCGCGCTAAATTGCGGAAGATAAGTGGGTCTGACCGCGCTAAGAGTTCTGATGGGTTCCCTCCCAGAAACACCGGTGAGCCAGGGGGACAGTCTCTCCCTCTGAGGCAGGATAAATCTGGTGTGCCGTCGGACACATCCCTGGCACATCAGGAGAGGACGGGCGTGAACACAGGTGGTCCATTTCTAAAATGGGCCCTCACCTTTCTGGAACACACACCCCACCCCCCTTGGAACGTCAGTCCCATGCAGTCATTGCCTGCACTGGCTCCCCCAATATATACTTGATTGAACCCTGGAGGGTACTTTGTCCTCTGCATATGACCCATCCTAGTTACTTAGGAGCAGTGGGCAACCACAGTACAGCGCCCGGGAACCAACTCCAGTTCTGATGCCAGTGTCTTGGTCAAGGGCAACGGCAGGGGTATAACTTACCTTACCTAAACTAACCAGGGCCCTGTTCCTCAAAGCAGAGTTAGCCAGATAGCTGCAGAAAGCACAACCCGGAACAGCTCTTTTTACTTCAGTCTATGTTCCAAATTTTGGGCAGGGTCCGACTTTAACTAATTTACGCATTTATCCAGTAAACTGAGTAATCTTGATTTGTGGAACAGGACCCTGGTATGCATGTATTTCGGTGAGGGAGGAAACACAGAGAGAACCTGGTAAATCCACGCAGAGATGATCCGGCCGAAGCGAACTCGAACCCTGAACCTTCTTCAGACGAGGTGACAGCACTCACCGCTCCGCCACCCTGCCACCCACGTTGTCACGGAAACATTAAAGGTTGACTGTCGGGTGTGAAGAGGAAGAGGTGCTCCTGAAGCAGCCCTCCGCGCGTTAGCACTGCCGCGGTGGAGTCGGAGGTGAGAGCTAATAAACTTCAGAATAACACAAGCGCGCCGGCGCCTCCCCGGACGCCTCACTTCCTGCGCACCAGCGGGAGCGTGAAGGCTGCAGGACCCGCTGACGCAACCGCGCCCGCGTGACAGCGCTCAGTCAAGCTAACGAGCGACGCCCGCCAGCCGCCCAATCGCAAGCCCCGGCTACAGACAGGCTACAGACGCTCAGTTTCTTCGACGCGTCCTCACGGCGAGTTAGCCGATGTGTGCGCCTCGTCGTAATTGGACGGCCTTGTGGCCCCGGCGCTTTGAAACGCGCTGGAGTGACACGGACTGACAGACAGACTCCGGTTATTTACAGGAAACAAGTGCAAACCCCATCCTCTACCTCCCCCTCTTCTTTTGCATGTTTGTTCTCTCCCTCCCTCTCTCCCTCTCTCTCTCTCTCGCTCACTCTCTCTTGCTCACTCTCTCTCGCTCACCTTCAGACATGGAACACACACACACACACGCATCAACACTAATTCAAAGGAAGGCAGAAGCACTGTGACATTCTGGCACAGATATACAAATGCTGGCACACAGGCCTGTATACCAGCGGTGGCACGCATGGAACAATTCCCTCACACACACACACACACACACATCCATCACTCTTATAGACACACAAGAGCCTCATCTCTCTCTTTCTCATATACAAACAGGCATTAGAATGCACACATTGCACATTTCTGAACACAAATAGATGAGTCAGTTCTCTCACTCAGTTTTCTAAAACACATATAAAAACAGTGTGTGTGTGGTGTGCGCGCGTGTGTGTGTGTGGGTGTGTGTGTGTGTGTGTGTGAGAGAATGTGTTTGTGAGTATACAGTGGACTCCAGAATTATTGGCACCCCTGACTGGCAATGCATAAAAGATAAAATGTTAAAGAGGCTAAAGAGGGCCTGACTCACAGTGGTCATTAAAGATGCCATGACACTCTTCGCAAAGAGAAGGAGGTTCCCCGATGTCCTGGCTAAATTCCCAACCCTGGCTCTTTCAAACTGCCACCTAATCATCCCCAGAATCAATTGGCAAAAACATTGTTCTCTCCCTCCACCTCAGTCGGTGAGTGGTGAGCGTTCTGGCGCATGGCAGCCGTGCATCACCGAGGTGGGTGCTACACATTGATGGTGGTTGAGGCTTTCACTTTAAGCACTATATAAATTAAATGATCTTTCTATCTATCTGTATGTATGCGTATGTGTGTGTGTGTGTGTGTGTGTTTGTGTGTGAGAGAGCACACAGCGCACGGACACTTACATGCCCGTTGGCCACGTCCAGCAGGTCCCGTAGACGGCATCCCCGGCTGTGCCTCCTCTCGTAGCAGATGCTGTCCTCCAGGACCACAAAGTCAGCCCCTGCCGCCCTCAGGATCCTGTGCACCTCCTCTGGGGGCTGCCGGGCGTAGACCTGGTACACCTACCGGACCAACGCACAGCACCGGGGTCAGGAGGCTACGCTACGCTAACACCCAGAGCGGTTGTGCTGACAGGACTACAAAAAAACCAAAAAAAAACTACAATCCCATCTGCCCTGGCATCTCAGCAAGTTATTAGCTTATTAGCTCTCAGAGCACCAGTGTGCACTCCGAGGACTCTCTTATTGTTTGGAAATTGAGAGAACTACGCCCTGGCAGTGCTCAGAATCTGCACAGTACACTCCGGCTGAAGAGCTGGTTTAACCTACTGTCTGAATGTTCCAAATTTAAAAAAGAAAAGGCGACTGTCCTTCCTAAATTAACTAAATTAACAGATTTCTGTGTGTTCTATGACGTCCAGATTACAGTGTGCTGTAATATACGAGCGAGTGAATACACAAACCCCTAGATCAGACAGGACCACAGTGTTACTGTAAGAACAAAGGCACAGCTGCGAAGATACATTCCCGAAAATTAAACTCAGCGTTTCACAATCCTGGTCCTACTGTTCTCTGGGCTTTTGCAGTCACTGAGCTCTTAGTGAGCTTGTGTACAGGATGCGCAGTGACATTTTCTTTTGAGGGTCACCTACACACAGAAACACACTGCGGGACTGCAAAACGATGTGGCTGTCAGTATATCCATGCTATAACAAAAAAGTCTGCGGGCAGCGGCGAGAAATAACGGTTAGAATTATGACTGAGAAGTAGCCTGGATTATGTTTGATGAGCACTATTCTCCCAGAAGCCATTGAGAGTAAATTGACATCCTTTTATTGTGGAAGTTAGACAGCTTACTAGCAACACAAATGTTCAGGCACTGCCTGTTTGGGCAAAATAATCAATTTTTTATAATAAGCCTCATATATATAGCACCGTTTTCAATCAAGGTCAATTTACAATGTGTATTGTTGCATTTCACTGAAAGGCAGACTTAAAGTGCAGTTATTGTTTTTTTTGAGGTTTCTGAACGATTATTATTATTATTACTTCAAGTGTATATTAACTTCAACTTCAAGTTCACAAATAATATTTAGTATTTGCGGTTTAAGATCTTGTACGAAGGCAATTTCCATAAAAAGATTTTTTTATTTTTTCCCAATCATTATATTCCCCCTTATGACTTGATTAGTCCTGACTGTAACCATAGGAACGACACAGGCTTCAGTGCATTTTACGTACCTGCATGGGCTAAGACTCACTTAGTCCACTTAGTGGGCTGCCCATTATAAGTGAAGCTGGGAATATTAATTCAGAACAGAAGGGGCATCCCCCCACCCCTCCTGTTCATAAATATGGTACTTATTTTACATTAAAATAACATTTAATTATTTACATTTGTATTCACTTAAAAGTTAAGCATAAATCTTTTTTCTTTTTTTTTCTTGTAGTTTTAAGTAACACTTTAAAAGACAGTTATTGTATAGGTTATTTAACATAATAGCGTTCATAGTTTTCCTTGCTTCTTTACACAGTATATAAAAAAGGATGACTTTGATCACACAGGGTCTTTAAAGAAAGTTGGTGTCCATGAAGATGAGCGCATAAAAACAGACAGATAGGCAGATTTCTGCACTGCATTTAGACAGACGCATATAAAATATAGAGCAGAGAATTAAACGAGACATAACGTGGAACCAAGATGTATGCATTGGCATTAGCACAGCAGCAGTGGGAGCGTCGCCAGGCTGCTAATATTTCTGAGTTTTGGCTTTCTTCTCGTACAGCGCCGTGTTTGTGTGTCCTGACCCCCAAACCGCATACACGTTAGCCGCTCCGCCGGATCACCGGTCGCTCCCCCATTAAAATTCGACACCCGCGGAAGCGCACGTTTGATAAGAGCACAGCCTCATTAGTCATTTCACACGGAGGACGGCGTGTGAAGGCCGCCCACGGAGAGTGCCGGAACGATTTGTACCCACCTCGCAGTCTCCCGGATTCCTCGTCGCGACAGCTCTGTTCGGCAAGGTTAAAAAAGAGCGAAACCAAAAAAAACCTCGCCACCACCGCGATCATACCCCATCTCTAATGTCGTATATTTCCCTCAGGATTACAGCAATGCATGCACATAAAATTATATGTAGAGCTGAAGTCGTCTAATTATTAGATAACACCCTGAGTACTTAAGTGAATACACACGTGTACAAATGTGTAACACGGGGGAAAAGAGTAAGGAAACTTCCTGGTGTAGGTGGAGAGGATAGCTGTTTCGACAGGAAAGGAAGCTGAAGTTGGCTTTTCACTTTGGCAAGCTGCCGTTATTTAGACTCCCTCCATCACCTTCTTTATTTGATCCCACCCACCATCATTCTGTTGAGTCGTTTGTAATGTAAAATAATTAACACAGTATTTGAAATAAAAAAGCACCATTATCAAAATATAATTGTGTGAATGCATGCACTGACTTTAGAAATAATGAGCAAATGTATAAATTAAATTAAATACTGCTGAATTTATCGAATTTATGCTGAAATACTTACTTTTACACAGTTCAACAATAAAGTGCTGAGTGTGTATGCATACACAACCACGCATTACAACAGTGGTATGCAGAAGAGCATCTCTGAAGACATATCTTAAGTGGATAGGCTACAGCAGTAGAAGACTTAAATCTACAAAATAGGTCTAATAAATACCTAATAAAGTGCTCACTGGGTGTATGTATATAAATTGCAGGGAATGCATATTTCATAAGAGAGGCTGGCTGCAGCTAACAAAACAAATAGACGTAAGGAACAACTGTCAGTGATGTTTTATAACCAAATGCAAATACAGCCATGCTAATTACCTGTCATAATGTATTTACTTAATTGGATAATAAGCCAAGATGATTATCAACATTACTCTTGTGTCACAACACGTTTACGTCTCACTTGGGTTGTCCAGTTCTGTTTCCTGTAATTCAAATACTGCAAATGCAATTTATACATCAACTCACCCTGCTGTCCACCCAAACACACACCATAGACACACACCATAGTACCATTTATACGGTGGTCTGACAATGGTCTGGGTGAATACTCAATTCTTATTGGATGCTAGGTGGTGATTATTTTAGTATAATCCTTCAACGTTTGGCATGTAGTCCAGGTCAAGTCTAATCACCGTTCTAAATGAATATTCTGCCTGCAGTTAGAACAAAAGCAAGCAGTGTGACACGAGTTAAGCATTTAACATTTTTTAAATGGCATCTGATATAACTGTGAATGGTTTTGTGAAGTACAGTAATGTTACATCGAGATAGCTAATAGCCGTAGCTAAGCTCTCTAATGTTTTGGTAGATTGCTAACGTAACTAGCTAGCTCTGTGATGTCCTGAAATGCATGTTTGTAAACAGACGGCTCACAATTAGCTATCTTTTCCTTGTTTGGCTATCACCAGTATAGAGAATAGACAGTTACAACATCAGTGAAAAACATTTAAGGTGGACCAGGAATTATGAATATGAAGGGGCGACTAAGAAACCAATTTAAGCCTTGTTTAAAACCTTGAATTTAACAAAGATAAAAAATAATAAAAACCGGACTTAGCCATCTGCCTAGCTTCTCTATTTTGATCAGAACTTAACCAACATATGTAATCATAGCAATATGTTGAAACAGTAGCCACCTTAACGGCCTGAGGTAGTTAGTGCCAGCAGAAAAAAGTTTTATTTTAAGGGTGAATAACCGTGTAATGACCACCTCGTCATGGATTATGCCTTGCATATACGTGACATATACATCTTCTGTTCATCACACAGTTTACAACAGTATACATGAGAAATAACATTTTCTCTTTCACTGCCTCTGTCAGGTGATGTACCTGTCTCAGGTGATATAGCAGTTATGTACCTGTCTCAGATGATATAGCAGTGATGTACCTGTCTCAGGTCATATAGGAGTGATGTACCTGTCTCAGGTGATATAGCAGTGATGTACATGTCTGAGGTGGCATAGCAGTGATGTACCTGTCTCAGGTCATATAGGAGTGATGTACCTGTTTCAGGTGATATAGCAGTGATGTACCTGCCTCAGGTGATATAGCAGTGATGTACCTGCCTCAGGTTATATAGCAGTGATCCACCTGTCTCAGGTGATATAGCTGTGATGCACCGGTCTCAGGTAATATAGGAGTGATGTACCTGTCTCATGTGATATAGCAGTGATGTACCTGCCTCAGGTGATATAGCAGTGATATGCCTGTCTCAGGTCATAAAGGAGTGATGTACCTGTCTCAGGTGATATAGTGATATACAGTCAGGTCCATAAATATTGGGACATTGACGCAATTCTCATCTTTTTGGCTCTATACACCACCACAATGGATTTGAAATGAAACAAACAAGATGCGCTTCAACTGCAGACTTTCAGCTTTAATTTAAATCAGGTGAACGGTGTAGGAATTACAACAGTTTGTATATGTGCCTCCCACTTTTTAAGGGACCAGAAGTAATGGGACAAACTAACAATCATAAATCAAACTTTCACTTTTTAATACTTGGTTGCAAATCCTTTGCAGTCAATTACAGCCTGAAGTCTGGAACGCATAGACATCACCAGACGCTGGGTTTCATCCCTGGTGATGCTCTGCCAGGCCTCTACTGCAACTGTCTTCAGTTCCTGCTTGTTCTTGGGGCATTTTCCCTTCAGTTTTGTCTTCAGCAAGTGAAATGCATGTTCAATCGGATTCAGGTCAGGTCATTGACTTGGCCATTGCATAACATTCCACTTCTTTGCCTTAAAAAACTCTATGGTTGCTTTCGCAGTATGCTTCGGGTCATTGTCCATCTGCACTGTGAAGCGCCGTCCAATGAGTTCTGAAGCATTTGGCTGAATATGAGCAGATAATATTGCCCGAAACACTTCAGAATTCATCCTGCTGCTTTTGTCAGCAGTCACATCATCAATAAATACAAGGGAACCAGTTCCATTGGCAGCCATACATGCCCACGCCATGACACTACCACCACCATGCTTCACTGATGAGGTGGTATGTTTTGGATCATGAGCAGTTCCTTTCCTTCTCCATACTCTTCTCTTCCCATCATTCTGGTACAAGTTGATCTTTGTCTCATCTGTCCATAGGATGTTGTTCCAGAACTGTAAAGGCTTTTTTAGATGTTGTTTGGCAAACTCTAATCTGGTCTTCCTGTTTTTGAGGCTCACCAATGATTTACATCTTGTGGTGAACCCTCTGTATTCACTCTGGTGAAGTCTTCTCTTGATTGTTGACTTTGACACACATACACCTACCTCCTGGAGAGTGTTCTTGATCTGGCCAACTGTTGTGAAGGGTTTTTTCTTCACCAGGGAAATAATTCTTCTGTCATCCACCACAGTTGTTTTCCGTGGTCTTCCGGGTCTTTTGGTGTTGCTGAGCTCACCGGTGCGTTCTTTCTTTTTAAGAATGTTCCAAACAGTTGATTTGGCCACACCTAATGTTTCTGCTATCTCTCTGATGGGTTTGTTTAGATTTTTCAGCCTAATGATGGCTTGCTTCACTGATAGTGACATCTGGATCTCATATTGAGAGTTGGCAGCAACAGATTCCAAATGCAAATAGCACACTTGAAATGAACTCTAGACCTTTTATCTGCTCCTTGTAAATGAGATAATGAGGGAATAACACACACCTGGCCATGGAACAGCTGAGCAGCCAATTGTCCCATTACTTTTGGTCCCTTAAAAAGTGGGAGGCACATATAGAAACTGTTGTAATTCCTACACCGTTCACCTGATTTGGATGTATACCCTCAAATTAAAGCTGAAAGTCCGCAGTTAAAGCATATCTTGTTCGTTTCATTTCAAATCCATTGTGGTGGTGTATAGAGCCAAAAAGATGAGAATTGTGTCGATGTCCAATATTTATGGACCTGACTGTACCTGTCTCAGGTGATATAGCAGTGATGTACCTGTCTCAGGTGATATAGCAGTGTTATACCTGTCTCAGGTGATATAGTGATATACCTGTCTCAGGTCATAAAGGAGTGATGTACCTGTCTCAGGTGATATAGTGATATACCTGTCGCAGGTGATATAGCAGTGATGTACCTGTCTCAGGTGATATAGTGATATACCTGTCTCAGGTGATATAGCAGTGATGCACCTGTCTCAGGTGATATAGCAATGATGTACATGTCTCAGGTGGTATAGCAGTGATGTACCTGTCTCAGGTGATATAACATTACATTACATTATTGGCATTTGGCAGACGCTCTTATCCAGAGCGACGTACAACAAATTGCGTACCCATAACCAGGGATAAGTGCGCTGAAAGACCCTAGAGGGAAGTACAATTTCAACTGCTACGTGTACAACAAAGATAAGGACGAGGGCCAATTATTATTATTTTTTTTCTTTTTGGAACAAACAAACAAACAAACAGACCAAAAGTGACCAAAGTTAATTATCCAAACACTGCTTACCTAGCCAACTAAAAATACCGATACACAAAGCAAGTCACAGAGACAACAATTAAGGTTCACAGGGAGGTAGGGAGGGATGGAGAGAGGTGCTGCTTGAAGAGGTGTGTCTTCAGCTTGCGCTTGAAGGTGGGGAGAGATTCTACAGTACAGTGATGTACCTGTTTCAGGTGATATAGCAGTGATGCACCTGTCTCAGGTGATAGAGGAGTGATGTACCTGTCTTGTCCTCTCCCTCAGTGCCCGGTCCTCATAGTGTGGGTGGTTGGTCAGGGCTCTTCCAGTACACAGTTTGATCCCGGCTAGGAGCTGCATGCTTCCCGCAAACACCGCTTTTTTTGAGGTCTTGGAGCTTAAAAACGAAAAGAAAAAACAACAAATAAATAAAATAAACAGGTTTTCTTCCCTTAAGTATGTTGCCTTAAAGTGCAATTGAACTGCAATTCAACAGAAAATTATGTTTTTCAATGTTTATCATCTTTACTCTGCAATGAAGCACTAATAAGCAATAAAACATACTCCTTAGAATTTTTGTAGTTCTGCAATGGCCTCAATCTCTGTATACTGTATTCCGTATGTGCAATATTTACATCATAGTTTCACTAACTGCTTTGTTTTGGCTTCATTTACATACATTGCTTGGGTTAGATGTTAAAACAGTTATGGTTAGCAACGGTTGCTAGCATGGTTTTATTTTCGGGAATTTCTGTGTATCCATGCTGTAAAAAAAAAAAAAAAAAAAAGAATGCTCGGTTGGTAATTGCAGATCAATTTTATTGAGCTCTTTAGTGCAGGTAAAAGCTTGCTTCGGGTATGTCAATAAAATATGAACAGAGGGTGAAATGTTTCAACTTCCCTACTTCACAGCAAACAACTGATGTGGAAACAAAGGTGAAGTTATGTAGACCTCCAAATGGAAAAAAATTAAGACTAAATGTTAGTCTGCACATCCAGAATTTACATGGTTTCATCCCGGTTAACATGCATATGATATAAGTATCAGGCACTCAAATTAACTAGGTTTATGTTATGTCTTCCAGTGTGGGATTGCAGTGCTTTTATGTACTACAAATTACATATTCTTAGAAAATGAGATATTTTAATGTTTCAGATGAACTCATTTATCTTGTTAGTTAGCAGGCCAAAAATCATTATACTGTAGTTTGCTTGCAATAAAACGGCTATTCGCTGTACATAGCGATAATTAGATTCAGCTACAGTACATAATGATAGCTGAGCATAAAATACCCTTTTAGCCTCAAACAGCAAAACTTTGTTTGTCAAATGGTCTGTATAGATGGAAGTTATATATCCCTTTCCTATGTTTGTTTAAATGTTGTAACAGTGTTTTTTATAAGTTCTATACGAATAAAGTTATTATTATTATTCTGGGATGGACTGGCAACATTGTCAGGGTGTATTCCTGCCTCTTGTGCAGTGCATGCTGAGATATGCTAGATAGCTGTACATTTTTCACATGAACCGGGTTATTTATCAGTTTATTTAAAAACAGACGCACAACGCTGCACTGTGAATGTGGAGAGAAAAGTTCATTTGTAGCTTCATGTTTCTAATTTGAATAAACTGTGTACTTCCTTTGCTTCAACGGCACCATCTGGCAAAACACAGCTCATCACTGAATATGAGCTCAAATATGTATGGCCATGGTAGGTGTTCATGTAAAGATATATATATATATATATATATATATATATATACATATATGGTACAGTTGGCTATGGTACTGAGCTGGCTCTATAGCCATTAATGGAGCACTTGGCTGAGCTTATTGACCCTTCTGCATTCAGATACTATTATGATAACTGCCCTGCTGAAAACGAAGACCACCTGAGATACTAAACTGGTGTAAGCTGGATACATCTAGTAAGTCATATCTGGTCTGTGGCTGGTCAATGCTGGTCTCTAGCTTAACAACGCTGATCAAAGCTGGTTAAGCTGGTAGAGTAAGCTGGTGGACTAACTGACTGTGTAGGCTGGTCAGTTGGTGAACAGCTGGTTGAACAGATAAAAGTGCTGAAAACACAGCTTAAAGCAACCTGACCAGCTTAGGCTGGTTTAAAATTGAATTTTCAGCAGGTAGTGGAGTGAATCTACATAGCTTGACACCTTAACATCTACCCCCGGATCACAACTGCCCTTAGTTTGCCTTCTCTTTGGTTAGTGCCTTGCATGGCAGCCAATCGCCTTTGGTGTGTGAGTGTGTGTGAATGGGTGAATGAGAAGCATCAATTGTACAGCATGTTGGATAAAGGTGTTATGTAAATGCCTACCATTCTCTGGTTGAGTTTTGGCACACTCAGAAAGTCTCCCTGGACTAAGGGTGATACGGGCAGTGAACCAGCACTAATGTTCTATGCACTCTCTCGATTTCATTCGTTCATTGGGAGAATTTAGTTCAAATCTGCATAGACTTCACCCTCCAGTAACTCCAGACATGGCCTCCAAAATATGGCATTCAGAGTCAGATTTTGCAGAAAGAACAAAGGCGTTTACAACCCTGTACCTTCTGTCACTTTCTAGGTAGGTGTCACAAGGGATGGCTGTTTAAAAAAATCCAAAAAAGCCACGCCTGGCAAAATGAACAATTACCTGAACATACATGTGCTGCAAGCTTATATTGGCATCTTCAAAATATGGACTTCTTACATTAGTCATGATATGATCCATTATAATTAACAAGAGAGGGACACTTCATTTGCCTTGAAGTAGTCTTAATGGTAACCTAATTTGCCTAATTAATTTATTATATTCTTTATTACATGTAATTATTTGTTAATTTTCACTCCTTACATCCTTCCCTCACATCCTTTCCTCGCTCCTTAGCTCCACTGAACAAAGGAAGCAAGGAAAGGACACAAGGACGTAGAAATCAAGGAAGCATGTATAAGGCAAATAGAATCAAGTGTCAGTTTGAAGCCATATCCAACGAGAAGGGGTGGCTCCATAGGTTCTTCATATATAGGGGGGATTTCATTGAGGCTTTTAAATTCATTAAAGGGATTAACAAAGTAATTATAGGCGATTCTTCAGGGTGAGTTCGGTTAGCAGAACGAGAGGGCACAAATGGAAATTGGCAAAGGAGAAATTCGGTACAGATATTAGGAAGTATTTTTTCCACGCAGAGAGTGGTCACTGTGTGGAATAGCTTGCCATTACATGCAGTGGAGGCAGAAACACCGGGGGTTTTCAAGACCAGGCTTGATATGGTGTTAGATTCTATTTAGCTTTTAGGCAAACTAGGCAGTCGTTCGATGCAGTTGCACCCCGCCGGGAGGGACTCGGCGGGGAGGGTTGTGGAATATGAGCAGGGCCTCACGAACCGGGGTTCCAGATGACGTGGCTTGAAGAAGGCGTCTTGATCCCCTTACACCTGCCGGGGGGCAGGGTTGTAGCAGTGTTTCCTCAATATACACAGGCCATTGAAAGAAGTGGCCACCAAATTGGGAGAAAATGTGGGGGGAAAAAATCTAAAACAAATAAACAATTTTGAAAAAGATCTTCTGCATCAGTCCCATTACTCAGATCAACTGATATTATCACTCTGGTCCTCCTCAAAACCTCGGCTATAATTCCTTTCATCTCTCAGCAGGGCATCATTGGAGCGCTCTACAGTCCATTTTACAAACTCCCCGATCTCAACACAGCCGTATCCTCCTTCAAAACACTTTTACGCAACACTTTTACTGATCATTGCACATGCTTTCCCCAGCTCTATTCGCAAACTGCCCTTTTTCTGTGTCCTTTTAGTTTTGGTTTATCTCGGTAAATGTACCGTCATACACTTGGTTTTTTTAACCAATGTTTCTATGTTTTGTATGACTCATGCCAGGTCAGTGGCGTAAATGAGAATTTTGTCTCAATCACCTTTACCTGGTTAAATAACGGTGAAATAAACTTCACACTCTATCTCTCATTCTGGGCCGGGCTTGTTTGTTTGCTTGCCCTCTCTCCCGGTACATTCGCTTATTTGGGTTTTACATGAAAGTTATTCTTATATTATTCATCTTTATCTCTTTCACTCATCCCTACACAGGCAAACAATACAATTAAAAGGTTTTTTATCTACAGTATATCTTCAACTGCTGTGTGCTCAGAATTAGGAGTTTTCCAGGTATCTGGAATGCTGAGTCCAGATCACTGAGTTTCGGACATTAAATGTGTTTGCCATTACAACTGATGGCCTACAGACTACCACACCTCACGTTTTTTTTTTCTTTAATTGTCCTTATTGTTTTGTGTAGTTAAATAAATTAATATGTGCCCTGTAATTTCCACAGGTGGCTTATGAGCCAGGTTGTGACAACACAACGACACATTAATGAAACTGCACAAACAATTTCAGCATTTCCATATTTCATGTTCATCTAAGTGCAGGTTAGCACAGTCACACACATTGTGGGGAATAATTAAAACAAATGAGGCAATTGCAATAAATTCGTTTAGAGGTTCATTATCACTTGTCATTATCACAATGTATTTTGTACATTGTATCACAGTTGCTGTGAAATATATGTAAATAATTAGCTTTACTTGTTGACATTAATTATTCCAATAATTCCTACTGTTTGTTTGTAAATTGAAGAGCAATGGACTAAAAGTAATGATTGGTCCATTTCTAATGCGCTAACAGCCACTGTTATACATACAGTGTAGTGCCAGGCTACGTATAGTGAAGCCTATCCCAGGGGTTAGGCTGGGTACCCACTTGTGTATGCTGGTTTTGTTCCAGCCAATCTCTTTATCAATAAAGGTTCCTGAAACAATGGTTTAATGTTTTCTTGCTGTTTTCCGCACACAAGCGTGGCTTCCTGCCATACACAACATTACAGAAAATTAAAGTATTAGTTGATGTGACTCAATCAAAGTTGTGTGATGTGAATATAAGAAATGCATTCGTCATAGCATGCATTGCGTTTTCTGACATAATTTGGCCTCGTTAAAGAGTAATTGCACTCACTGTTTCAGCCTGGCTCTACCTTCTACACAATTTTGAATAAATGTGTTTTGGGGAGGGTAGAGTAGGTGTGTCCATCACATTTGAATAACATATTCTCTAACCAATCAGGTGCCGGCAGTGTTCCGTTTTCTATTGATCCGCAACAACTGGCTTTCTGAATTTGAAAATTAGGTGTTAAATTAAACTGACAAATTTGTGGGCAACAATTTTCCAGCCGGATATCTGATTGACATCTATATATGACATGGAGGTACCCTAAAAAGGCTATGCTGACGTCACGATTCGGGCGGGGCTAGAGTGCAATGCAGATAGAATTTTCAAAACAATATATGCTGCAGAACACGTTTTTCAACCAGTAGCTTAAGCTAAAATGATATTACATCACACATTATTTTGCTGTTGCTCGTATCCAAAGCGACATACAGTTAATTAGACTAAGTAGGTGACAATCTCGCCTGGAGCAATGTGGGGTTAAGAGCCTTGCTGCACAGCTGTGCAGATCTTCTCATGCTACACCAGGGATCGAACCACCAACCTTGCCGGTCCTAGTTATGTACCTTAACTACTAGGCTACAGGCTGCCCCATATTATTTCATAAATGTTGAAATAACGGCATGGATTAAAATGCACTCTAAAGTAGGCATACAAGCAAGTTTACAGCAAAAAACATTTTTGATCTAGGGTTTAATTACCCTTTAAGTTCCTTCAATAGATATTAAAATGTTCAGCCCCTGAACTATGTACCCATAAAGTCTTTCAGTTTATTAGCTTCGGAGCAAAGAGTACAAAACAGCGTACATATAAATAGAAAAACAGTGTCCTCTCATCTGTTACCTCTTACAGTAGTGGATATTACAAACATATTAATATCCTGAAGTACGTCACTGCCAGCGGTAGAAAAAGCAAAACAATATATAACATCAAATCTTCTCGTATGAGACATTGTACAGAAGAAATACGATCGCGAAGGTAAGAAATGTTAGGTTAAAGGGAACTAATATTTGCTCAGACATGACCAAGGAAACCCCTGTCAATTCAACGGCAACGATACCAATACCTTTTTCATGTTGCCATGACAATAACATACACATTTTTCCATATACTGACTTGTAATGTGCTCTATCTGAGTGAAGTGTAGGCCAGTCTACCAGAGTGAAATATACTCTATCAGAGTGAGATACTATGCATCAGACAGAAATGCACAGTAACATAGTGAAATGTACTCAACCAGAGTGAAATGTACTGTATCATAGTGAAACACGATGTATCATAGTGAAATACACTCCATCAGAGTGAAATGTAGGTGACTATCAGAGTGAAATGTACTGTATCATAGTGAAATATACTCCATCAGAGTGAAATGCAGGGGACTATCAGAGTGAAATGCACTCTGTCACAGTGATTTAACACTATGGACTTTGCTGTGAAGTGATGGTACAGTTGAAAATGAAAACCTTGGGGAGAGTAGGCTGTGCTGTAGGGATGATGTGTGGCTGAGGAGGGTTCCAGATCATATTTTTTATTTCTCGTAATTTACCGTCTCCAGCACCGCAAGACGTTGGAGCCCCCAAAAAAACGAGATAACATTGAAGCGATACTTGAAAGGGACGTTACGGCAAGAAATACTCCACTTTCATTCCAATTTGCAACCTCTGACGCTGCCGATGTCTCTCCTTCGAACAGCAATTACCGCAGCCTTGTCAAGGCTCTCGAGCGGAACCCAGGCTAACGCTAACGCCCGCTTTCCCCAGACAATAAAGAGCGCGCCCAATTATCGCCCCTACCGCGGCAGCTAGCCGGGATACAGAGCGGCCGATCATCTGTGTGCTCATGTGCATTCACGCGGTCTCAGCGAGCTGACCGCGCAGAACTGTGACCGCAGGTTTCACCGCAGGTCAGCGCAATCCGGCCTCATCAGAACCGGGCCGGGGCGGGGGCAGGTTTTCGCTTTAGCGAAGCACTGCAACGCCTCATCCAGCTAATTAACAAATCACAGTCTTCAGTCAAGACCTTGATACTGCACTGTAAACAGAATCGGGTGTCTGTGTGCTGGGCTAAAAGAAACACCTGCACCCCCACTGGCCATTTTTGGATAAGGTTGCGCACCCCTGCTGTAGGTAACACGACTAGTTTCGTTCCTGTGCTTCGTCAAGGTTTTGTGTGTATTTAACACCCAGGCAAGCTCAATATTTCTGGCCCAAAACTTGCTAAGATGTGTCTTTAGATCCCATTATGTACAACCCACACATGTCAGTATTGGGAATTTCTTGCATATATTAGTTAAAATTTAACCTTTCAAATGAACTTTTGCTGAGGAACGAATGGATGAAGCGCGGGATATTTTAACACATATCTCTGAAATTACATATTTATGGTGATAATGCTCATATCCCTCTTCATCCACCGCCAAGTTTAATATTTCTTAAAAATGTTTCTTTTTTTAAATTCCCAGCAGAAGACCTAATAAATTGGATGCATAAAACTAAACACACTGGAAACGGGCACAAGGATTTCATCTTCCTGCCAAGGATGAGGCGGGGGGGGGGGGGGGGGGGATATTGAATGAGTGAATAAATATATAAATAAAGAGCAGAAAGGCCTGAGCGGGGCGTGTTTCCAGGCTCAGGGGGGGGGACAGGGAAGGACGAGCTGGCTGTGGCAGCCGCAGTCCGCTCGCTCTCTCCCTTCATTACACGCAGCGTTAAGATTGGCTGGCCGGGGTCACCGCGGTTACGCTCTGATCCTCGGCCACCTTAATTGAGTGGTACGCAATCTCTCGCTGAGCCGCAGTCGGTTTAATTAATCTGGCAGGGGAGGAATGATCCGGGGCCAGGACAGCCCACACTGCATGCTGACCAGGACACTAACACACCCCCGTCCAGGGGAGGGATACACTGGAGCCAGGACAGCCCACACTGCATGCTGACCAGGACACTAACACACCCCCGTCCAGGGGAGGGATGACCGGGGCCAGGACTGCCCACACTGCATGCTGACCAGGACACTAACACACCCCCGTCCAGGGGAGGGATACACTGAAGGCAAGGTGGCACACCCCCCCCCGGCGTACTGATACTCTGGGTGAGGTGGCATGCGAGATTACGTTCGGATACGTAGAGCAAACAAATGCTTTACGGCATGACCTTGGCTCTGCACGCAGTTATCGCTACAAAACGGAGGAGACTCGCACTGAACGGAGGAGAGACTCGCTGAACGGAGGAGAGACTCACTGAACGGAGGAGAGACTCATTGAACGGAGGAGAGACTCACTGAACGGAGGAGAGACTCATTGAACGGAGGAGGAGACTCACTGACATTTAATGCAGGGCAGAGCGAGGGAAGACTGCTGAATCTCACACTCAGAGCTCAGAACCTGCAGCCGACCGCCACCCAGGGATACGATACCCATTAAATGCCGAGCGAACGACAGTAACTTAACCACTATACAGCAACAGTTAAAATAAATATCTGAAATACACTTCACACAGCTATAAATGCAGACAACACATATACTATCAAAGAAGATATGACAAATATGACTTTACAATACCAGCTATTGCTGCAAAATACTTGCGGGGTATAGATTTTGTATGCATTTCATATTGTATGTAAAGCTGTATGCCAATGTCTATCAAAGAGATAATGTTAGTGATTCTAAATTCCTGTTTATATGTATCTGTATATATATCAGTGTATCCACTGCAACGAGTCCTGCATCACCAATAATCTAGTGATAATCTGATTGTTCTTATATAGCACAAATCAACAAGATGATCTCTAAGGGCTGGTTATTAGAACCAAAAAAGAAAAGATAAATAAAAAAACGAATAAACCCTGCTGAAAAAAAACAGCTCAAACAAGGTTTTGAAACAGCTGGTAGCTGGTAATATATAGATAATATAAAAAATATACAGACCCTTCAAAATGATATTTTACTATCGAACAGGACATCTACTAAAACGTACTTGCCAGAGCCAAAAAAGTGCAATGAGTGATTTCAAGGTACAAAAACATTACAGTATCCCAGAAACTCTTCACCATGATGCATTAATCAATCACGTAAGCACCGTCTAGGTTAAACTCTCACAACCACGGTCACAATTCTCCTGGCACTCTCATTGGTTGATCCGTTAGGCTCCCGTCTCCTTGTGCTCTAATTGGCTGAGCGATTGGACTCCACGACCGTTAGCAGCTTCCCAATCCAACCACGAATCAGTGATGCTTGACAGAGAGATGAGTTTGACCTCTGACCTTGTGCTAGGCACACTGAAGTCTTCCAGACAAAACAGTGATACACGCTGAATATTTATGCTGGAGGGCCTGTAAGGAGCTAATATCCAATTAAGTTTAGGATTTGTGCGATGTGTTATGCAAATGTCACTGCATGCTGGCCTGTACCCCCGGTGACATTATAAAATTGATTAACGCTGGCCAATTAATATTCAAGGGTTGTGGCCTCACACAAATGCTAGAAAGACCATGATGTGCATCTGCCAGTATCACTTTGTGTGTGTGCAGGTGTGTGTTGTGTGTGTGTATGTGTGTGTGTGTGTGTGTGTAAGAGCAGGTGTGTGTGTGTTGAGTGTGTGTGTGTGTCTGCAGGTGTTGTGTGTGTGTGTGTCTGTGTGTGTGTGTAGGTGTGTGTGCAGGTGTGTGTATGCGTCCATGTGAGCAGGTGTGTGTGTGCGTGTGCGCGCAGGTGTTTGTGTGTTCAGGTGTGTGTGTTGTGTGTGTGTGTACAGGTGTGTTGTGTGTGTGTGTGTGTTTACAGGGGTGGTGTAAGTGTGTGAGCAGGTGTGTGTGTGTTGTGTGTGTGCAGGTGAGTTGTATGTGTATGTGAGCAGGTGTGTGTGTTGTGTGTGTATGTGTGGGCAGGTGTGTGTGTGTTGTGTGTGTGTGTGTGTACAGGTGTGTGTGTTGTTATGTATTATGAGCATTTACAGAAGAGGCCCTGCAAAAGCACAAACACACAACCCAATACAGGCCACACTGCAAACCTTATCAGTTACTGTTTTCCTTTATATCTTTGACCTCATAACATATCACCGCAGAATTCATTTCCAGAATGAATTTCCTTTAAAATGCATTTTAAACACAGGCAGCCCCACGAGGGAAAACCCTCATCAGCTTTCATTCATTATTACTCCAGGTGGGTCTGGTGATGTAGCACCAAAGCCCTACCCCAGAGGAGACACACAGTGTGTGGTTTACCTCCACAGAGCCAACCCCTGCACCCCCAGCGTGTGTCCTGTCCCAAATACAGAGAGCCCACAAAACCCTTTACCCCACACCCTGGACCTGTACACTGCTCCGACACAGTACAATCTGCTCCAAACGGATGTGAAGTCAATCCAACTGTGGATCTCCCTGGTCCCCTGACACAGAATAAATTAAGTAAGGATTAGTGCCAGGGAAAATTACAGTGACTAATTTTGATAGAAGGATTCATCTTAGGAGCAAGTATACCTATGTTGGATCAGTGGAGTCATTTATACAGATGATTCAGAACATTTTGGTTTAGAATTAGGGGCACGTAAACTGATTTTGATCAGTATGTAGACTGGGCCAGTGACAAGGGAGCTGATCCTAGATCATCATACTCCTTAAACACAGAATGAGTCAGGCTACAATTAGGCACGAGTAATGCGATCCCAGATCAGCACAAGCTTTTAAAAGGGATGGGCAGCTCCGGTCCTAGAGGGCTGGTGTGAGTGCAGGGTTTTGTTTCCTTCATTTACCCTGTTAAATAAGTTAACTTTATATGTATTAACCAACACTGGTTCACCTGTAAGTTTGATCATTTAAAACATGTCGGGACAGAAGAACAGTCTTTGGCTGTCATGCATGCCTGTCAAATTGGATTGTCAGATGGTCAATCAATCGATCGATCAATCAAACTTTATTTATAAAGCACATTTCCTACAGCGGGTGCCAGTCAACGTTCTGTACAATGCGTAATGGCGTAAATGTTGGGGCTAATGAAGTAATTAAGGGCAGAAGTTGGCATGAACACCAACAACATTGTCCACCAGTTTTAAAAACAAACATTGGACCGCTCATCACCTGACCCGGTGGCTTCGACCGATCATCCCAGTACGAGACACAGGAACGGGGAACGGCGTCAGGGCACGCTGCCCCCCTGTGGTGACACACGCCATTACATCCATCTGAGCCGCTCTCTCCGAGCATCATGGGAGGTTCCCGCGTGACCGTTCGGCCACGAGAGAGAGAGAGCCAGCCACAAGCCACACAGCTCAGCAGCGTCCAGGCTGGAATTTCAGACGCGACTGCGGTCATCGACCGAGCAGCGCTCAGCCCGGTCAGTGCCACCGCGCGATCGTTCGCCGTACCGCAGCGTCCTAACCGCTAAGCGTCCTGAAAAGACATGTCCCCATTTGCCTGAAGTCAGACCAGCCAGGCTTTCAGCCGCCGATGAGCGGGAGAGGAGAGGAGGCCCTGGAGAAGCATCGATGCGCACGACGACGTCTCAGAAACAAAGCGTCTGCGTGCCAGGCGACTCTAAATCACTGCCCCGCACGTCCTGCTCCCCGCTCAACTCCCCGCTACAAACAAAAGGCTCATTCACATTCAGCGCTGAGAAACAGGTCCGCTCACTCCAGAGCCCCTGGAACGGGCTCCTGGCGCCGAGGCAATATTAATCGCCCAACAAAAGGACGGGTACTAATGCGTGCAGGTAATGCTAAAAGCCCTGATAAGTCCTGCGTCTCTGTCAGACTTCTGACTAAGACACAGGGCGTACTGGTAATGGAAAAATTCAGATGGAGTCAACACTCACTCAGACATAAATCTCACTGCGCGATTACTCCCAAACGCGGCCCGTATTAGGCTAATACGGTAAATAAGACACCGGTGATTATTTCTGAGGCTTCGGTAATCCCTCAAGCCCTGGCCCCTCTCCCAAATTGGATTTCCCCGCTGCGGAGCTCTGTCCTCGCGCAGTGTTTCTGGTCTTCTGGCAGCCGGGCGCACGGAGGCGCGGAGCGAATGGGGTAATGTACACCGTCTTTAATCACACGGAACCAGCGGTGCTGCGGCATTGTTCTACAGGAGCCTCTCCCGGAGCCAGCAGCTGGGGCGAGTCCAGATCCCCGGAGCGTCAGACACGCTCCACATCCGGGCCGGCGTTCCCACGCGCTGTACGGAAAACCGCCGGACGACGACGGAATTAAGCGCACTGTTCCTGCCGGAATTAACCACGCAATTCCTGCCGCACAATTCCTGGCGGAATTAACCGCACAATTCTGTCGCTAAACGTTCAAATCGGGGAGCGGATCGAATGCGTTCCACATGTACCGCCCCCTTATCCACCCTACCTTATCCACGTCATCAGCTCCACCGTGTCCGGGTCGTAGAATTCCCGAAGTTCGGAAACTTCCTCCATGAGTTTGGGCCAGAACTTCGGATGCAGCGTAAGGGAAAAAAAGATGAAGGAGAGACTTGCATGAACGAGCAGAACAAGGTTCCGGGCCTGAGAAAGCCACGCACAATGGCGCCATTGCACCATGACTAACTAATCAAAGCGACAGGACTGCGTCCACACTGAATGAGCAGGCCTGTTTCTCACATGTACGTGATTAACAGACAGGAAACCCGACGCTGAGAGACGGAAATCTGACAACTCCGGTGTTAATTTATGGAAATTAAACAAATGACACATTAAACAGCTGTGCATGACCAGCTAAGATGCAAACGGATGCCTCACCTTGTAATAAAGAAAAGCCAGAATAACGATCGGGATGGTGTATCTGATCAGCTTCAGCTGCGAAAATAAAAGAATTAAGATAAGAGTACGCAAAATGAAAAGCATACAATTTAAAATGGTCATCCTTTCATTTCAAAGTGTCTTTTCACTACTTGGAGTAACTGTCCCAACATCGCCATCTGGTGGCAACATTCAGCTACATTTTCAATGTGACGCCTCAATGCAGTGCACTCCGAAATGAAATGCAGTCCACCTTTCCACATTACCCGAGGCTTATCGCTGCGGATCAGAAATCATCATTAAAGCTGGCGACATCACAGACATTAGTGCAGACGCTAAAGACGGAGAATGATCCAACACTCTTGCCGTACCTTTGTCTGAGAGGGGCAGTGTATCACCTTCAGGTAGAGAGCCCATAGCTCCTTCCCACATATGCCATAGGCAGCAAAGGCACACATGTGTCCTGTCCACAGATACTTCATTCTACAGAGAGAGCGGAAGGAGAAGGGTTGTTACTGCTTTTTCAGCACTTTCCATTGTGTTTGGGGGGAGGGGGGGGTGGTTATTGTTGTAATTATAATATGTTGTTCTTGTCAAGGCTAAGAGGGGGGGGGGGGGGGTGAGAGAGATAGAAATAGGGGGGAGAGAGAGAGGGGGAGGGGAGAGAGAATGAGGGAGACAGAGTGCGAGAGCGGGGGGAGAGAAGGGGAGAGTGAGAGAGAGGGAGAGAGGGGGGAGATGGACAGGAGAGAGAGAGAAAGCGAGGGGGAGAGAGAGGGGAGAGATGGACAGGAGAGAGAAAGAGAGGGGGAGAGAGAAGGGAGAGATGGACAGGAGAGAGAGAGAGAGAGAGGGGGAGAGAGGGGAGAGATGGACAGGAGAGAGAGAGAAAGAGAGGGGGAGAGAGAGGGGAGAGATGGACAGGAGAGAGAAAGAGAGGGGGAGAGAGAAGGAGAGAAGGGGAGAGAGAGAGGGGAGAGATGGACAGGAGAGAGGGAGGGGGGAATGTGACAGAGAATGTGAGAAAAAGGGAGAGGGGGGAGAGTGTGAGAGAGGGAGAGAAAGCAGGAGAGACAGAAAGAGAAAAGGGAGAGTGAGACAGAGTAAGATAATCAGGGAGAATCAGGACAGTGATATTTTGTGAGGACTGTCGATCACATACTCTAAATGTCAGCCACACTGTAAATGAGGACCTGAACTTACCTCATGGTGCTGATGGCAAGCAGACCAAAACACACGGTGTGTAGCAGGTTATAGGCCACGTCTGGCCGGATGACCAGCATCTGTTCCTCTTTCTGTAAACCAGCACCGCTGGAACTGCTCAAACCAAGACAGAATTCACTATAATGTCGGAGAATGTGAATAATAATCGCACACAGACAGATACGTATGCACTATACATTTAACAGTGTGCTGTATTATACCAGGAAGAAAATGTGTGGCCAGATTATTGTGATTTGGAGTTATTTTCAGAGCGGGTGGACTGCTTTAGTAACCGGGACTGCAGTGAACAGCGTCTATGGAAGCAGGAGGCCCAGAGGAGAGATAACATTTGGTGGCTGGGAAGTAATTTTAGAGCAAAAACAGCTTCACTGCGAGAGGGAAGATGGTGTGTAATAAGAATATAACAGCACCTGTAGAGACAGAGTCTAAGAGCAACAGTGTGGAGCAGCAGTGTGGAGCAGTGCTCAGACCCGCAGTGTGGAGCGGGTGGTAAGAGGGTAGAGTTTGGGGGTCCTCCGGGGCAGTGTGAGGGTAGAGTTTGGGGGTCCTCCGGGGCAGTGTGAGGGTAGAGTTTGGGGTCCTCCGGGGCAGTGTGAGGGTAGAGTTTGGGGGTCCTCCGGGGCAGTGTGAGGGTAGAGTTTGGGGGTCCTCTGGGGCAGTGTGAGGGTAGAGTTTGGGGGTCCTCTGGGGCAGTGTGAGGGTAGAGTTTGGGGGTCCTCTGGGGCAGTGTGAGGGTAGAGTTTGGGGGTCCTCCGGGGCAGTGTGAGGGTAGAGTTTGGGGATCTCCGGGGCAGTACGAGGGTAGAGTTTGGGGGTCCTCCGGGGCGTACCTCAGGTTGCGTAGCCCTACCAGCAGCAGCATGAGCAGGAGCACGCTCAGAGTGCAGAGGTAGGGGTACACCATCAGCGTCCCCGCCAGCCGCTCAAACGTGTCGAGAGGCAGCAGCCCGAACGCCTCCTCACAGAGGTACAGGTTCGCATCGAAGTCCCTGCGGGGGATAATGAAGCAGTGGCCAACGATGAACACCCTCTTATATGTAGGACACTAATCAACAGGGTACCAGTGGCCAATGAGAAACACTCTCTTATATGTAGGACACTAATCAACAGGGTACCAGTGGCCAATGAGAAACACTGTTAGACGCTGCACACCCACCTGGTGGAGCCCAAGCCGAACTTGGCCTTGATGAACTTGAAGATGTGCTCGTCAGATCTCAGCTGCAGCACGCTCTGTAAAAGGAACGGATCGTGATGGACAACACGGGCGGGTTCACAGGTTTCAGGGTCAGGCGCTCCGCAGCGCAGGAGGCGAGGAGGGAGGGGTGGGGGGAGGCCTGGGGGGCAGCGGGGGTCTTACCTTGGCTAAATAGTTAACGGCGAACGTCAGACTCAGGACGAGCAGCGAGTGGAGCAGCAGTTTGGCGAGTCGTGGCAGGAGCCCTCCAGCCTTCAGGTCCCTCTGTCAGAAACAGTCCGAGTCACCACGGGGCTGGGCTCAGCAGCACCCCCCCGTGAACCCACGAAAAGCTCACGACCTCCCATTCAACAGCCAAACAACCAGTTCTCTATGGGGTGGGGTATGGGGGTTACCACCCCCCAGTATCACAAAACAAGTCAAATTATCCCCCCAAATAATACAGCAGTATGACCAGACAAATAACCTCATAATACAGATGGGAATTTCATGTTGTGATTGGGGAATACCGATCATTAGTCTCAAGTATTTTCCACCATGAATGATCATTTCACAGCTGCTTTTTTAACATTCCTTCAGTGGGGGGATGCCCCCCGGACCACCCTAGAGGGTTGCAGTTCTCTAGGTCGATGCATTTCGACCCCGCTGGCCTAATATTCAAACTAAAGTTTGAATTATCGTTTGTCCTCTGCTGTGACTCAGCTAAGCACAAGGGAGTGTTTTCTTGCTTAACAAACAGTTTGGCGAGTTCAGCGAGTGCCGAGACGGGCACTGAGAGAACTGCGATTGGGAACGAAACATAAGAGCAAACACCTGCATGTGTGAGCAAGAGAAAGGTAAGGATTACTGCTGATTGAATCCGGGCCCGCGTCTCTCCTGCTTATTTGCTTATCCAGGGAGATTTAGAGCACTGGCTCACACTTTACGCACTTTATCTGTGGACACAGCTGCGTGTTTACAGAAGAAGTTGAGTTCAGGAGAAGTGCCTGTTCTGAAAAGTGTGACAGAACGTTCACCAAAACGCCGTACGTTCATAACATATCTCTTTCACTGCTGAGTGACAAACAGACTCCATCTGTCTATGTGACCGAGGCGTGGCTCTGAGATCAAGCCCCGCCGAGTGTGGTCTGACCTGACCTCAGCAGCCATGACGACGCAACCGTGACGACGCAGCCATAACGACGCAGCCATGACGACGCAACCGTGACGACAGCCATGATGACGCAGCCATGACGACGCAACCGAGACGACAGCCATGATGACGCAGCCATGACGACAGCCATGATGACGCAGCCATGACGACAGCCATGACGACAGCCGTGACGATGCAGCCGTGACGATGCAGCCGTGACGATGCAGCCGTGACGATGCAGCCGTGACGAAACAACCATGACGAAACAACCATGATGACGCAGGCCTCACCTGAAAGTGCCGGACAAAGAGAGCGGCCGCGATGAAGCTGAGCACCAGGGAGCCGAGGATCATGGGATTGCAGAACTGCAGCGCCCACACGGTCAGGAGGCTGGCAGCCTGCACCAGGTAGAGCGACCTCACCTGGGGAAGGGGGGGGGGGGGGGTTAGCCAGGGCCTCTCAGAGAAACAGCACCTCTGTCAACATCTAAGCGTTGGCTATGACCAAGAGTGCTTATAGTATGACCAACCTCATGAGAGTTTCAATACAAACTGCTAAAAAAAAGAAATATCCTTATTAATTTCACAACCTTTTTTTCTTTCTTTTTTTCTTCAGATTTTTTTCTCCCAATTTGGTAGCCAATTGTACCTCGTCTGATTCAATTGGAGGTAGTCGTATTAGATGTACCGCCCGTACCCCGTCCCTCGGTGGCCCGAATGAGAGCGACACGCCTTCTTCAAGCCGTCTCGTCTCGTGCCCGTTGCCGTGATTCCGAGGCGCCCGAGGTGCTTATTGTGCGGCGATCTAATAACCCTGCCAAGTCCCTCCCTCTGGAGCAGCGAGCCAATTATTGCTGCCCCACGTGAGCCGGCCAAACTTGGCTTTTGGCAGGACCGAGAATCGAACCCCGGTCCCCGGTGTGCAACTGCAGCAAACTGCAACCGCAAGTCTGCTGCGTATTCATTTCACAACCTTAAGGTGCAAAAATAACACTTCTGTATTTAGCACCAGAGTGATTGGCCAATTGAGCACCACTGCCCCCTGTTGGAGAGTTAAAATGCTGCACTCTTTACCATAGATCTGCACAAGAGAGCAAGCCACACTGACTTGGAATTCTGGTCAAATTTCGAGACTTCCTGAGCTGTCCGATGCTTTTTGTTGGCTTTGGCTTACACACTACCCCTGACTAACCCTGGACTGGAGACACCAGTGAACCGTTACCTGCTCAGGGGGGACCAGGTCCAGACTGTCCAACCCAAAGACGATGAGTGCCTGGACCAGCAGGATGAACTGGTTAAACTGCCACGTCAGGCAGAAACACAGGCTGGAGAGGAAGACCAGCCACAGAACCACTTTCTGTAGAGAGAGAGAGAGACCAGTTACAGAACCACTTTCTGTAGAGAGAGAGAGACCAGATTCACAACCACTTTCTGTAGAGAAAGAGAGAGACCAGTTACAGAACCACATTCTACAGAGAGAGAGACCAGTTTCACAACCACCTTCTGTAGAGAGAAAGCAGATACAGAACCACTTTCTGTAGAGAGAGAGAGACCAGATTCACGACCACTTTCTGTAGAGAAAGAGAGAGACCAGTTACAGAACCACATTCTACAGAGAGAGAGACCAGTTACATGACCAATTTCTGTTGTGAGAGACCAGTTACAGAACCACTTTCTGTAGTGTGAGAGAGACTAGTTAAAATAACAGTCCCAGAACAGCTTTCTACAGAGACAAGGTCAGAAACATTGACTTTATGAATGTAAAAGTATTCAGACCGGTCATCAATTCTAATATTTTACTGAATTACAAATGATACATCAAAATTTTATTGGATATTTTATTTAACATTTTAAATTAATTATTTAAAGTTGAATATAGAGAAAATATTAAAATGAAAAAGAAAAAAAAACCCTATCTACTGGAGGCTCCAAGTTTCCACAGGTGAATAATACTGTCCTAATGATGCCTGCACCTGTGGACTATCAAAGTAACTGAGTTTTCTGAAGAAAAAGAACTCTGTTTAAGGTCCACTGGTCAGGCTGTGAATCTGAATAAAATGTGTGAAAATGAATAAGAAAGAGCACTACACAAGCTAGAGATGCAGTTATACAAATGCATGCAGTAAGTAAGGAAAAGGGTACAAAACACACTCAGTGAAAAATAAAAAATGTTATTAGATAGATCTACACACCAGCTTGCTAATGCAAATATTTTATCAGCCAATCGTGTGGAAAAAAACTAAATGCATAAAAGCATGCAGTCGTGGTCAAGAGGTTCAGCTGTTGTTCAGACCAAATGTCAGAATGGGGAATAAATGTGATCTAAGTTACTTTGACTGTGAAAAGGATTGTTGGTGATTTGAGTATCTCAGAAACTGGTGATCTCCTGTGATTTTCACATAAAACAGTCTCTAGTTTGCAGAGAATGGTGTGAAAAATAAAAAACATCTAGTGAGCTGCAGTTCTGCGGGCAAAAATGTGTTGAAGCTGAAAGGAAGGTGACAGTAACGCAAATAACAGTGGTATGCAAAGAGCATCGCTGAACACACAACGCGTCAAACTTCTAAGTGGATAGGCTCCAACAGAGGAAGAAAAAAAATAGCTATAAAAATAAATACCTAATAAAGTGCTTACTGAATGTAGGGTCTCAGAGGTTTTGCATATCCAAGTGAGCCCTGTTGGATCAATGATCAGGAAGCAGAAGCTACGTCAGAACAGCCCGGCCTTTGAGACTTTCAAAGAGTCCGAGCAAGAAGGAGACTAGTGAGGGAGAGGCCAACGGTCACTGAAGGACCAACGCGGTTCAGCTGCAGAAAGCGGAGGAAAGGTCAAAGGTCAATATCAAGAGCTTTGTGTAAAACTGGAGTGCATGAGAGGGCAGGAAGAAAGAAGCCATTACTCAAGAGCAGGGGTACACAACTCCAGTCCGGTCCGGTCTGTGTGCTGGTTTTTGTCCCAACCAATTACCATAGTTTTACCTTAGTTTAAACTGCACTGGTTCACTCCTGTACTTGGGCACAGTAAAATCTTTAGCTACACAGGCAGTCCGTGGGTGTAGCTGGTGCTCATACAAATGTCAGATCAAAATATGATTGAGCTAATTAAATAAGAGCAGATGTTGGCACAAAGTCCGCAAACGGATTCCCTTGATGTGCACCCCTGCTCAAGAAGAACCCTCTCAAAGCACTGCAGGAGTTTGAGAGTGACCCAGCTAAGATGTAGGAAAAAGTTTTGTGGTCAGATGAGACCACAACGGGGGGTTTTTTGAGCAAGATTCAAAGTGATACTGTATGTGTGATGCAAAAACCAGTGCCTCAGGATACACCAACCCTACAGAGAAATGGAGACAGGAACATCGTGCTGAGGGAGTGCGTTTCATGAGCAGGGACTGGGCGGCTTGTTAAAACTGAAGGAAGGATGGGGCAAAATACAGGGAAATACTGAAAGAGAAGCTGCTAAAAACTGAAGGTTGGGAGAAAGTTCACCATTCTGCAGAACAATGGTCCCAAGCACAAAGCCATAGCAACATAGGAAGGAATGGCTCGTGAACCACTAGGCTTGTAGCCGAATGGATAAGGTACATGACTGGGACCCGCAAGGTTGGTGGTTCAATCAGCAGTGTAGCCACGATAAGATCCACACAGCTGTTGGGCCCTTGAGCAAGGCCCTTAACCCCACATTGCTCCAGGCGGAACTGTCTCCTGCTTAGTCTACTCAGCTGTAAGTCGCTTTGGATAAGAGCGTCAGCAGAATGACACTGTAATGTAATGTAACCAAATTGTTCTACAGAGGTCCAGTCAAAGTCCTAATGTCAATCCCTTTGAGAATCCATTTGTGGTCCACAAAGATCATCCAAATCTATGAAGAAGAATGGGCAAAATCCATAGTATTGAATGTGTGGGGGAGGGGGATCTATGTTTGCCTATGCTTCTCTTTTCTTTTTTAAATGTCTGCTGACAAATGACTTTGAAAATTTGCCGTTTTTTTTTTTACAACTTTCATGGGGTGTGCATACTTTCGCTGGGCACAGTACAAGCTGCACTGAAGTGTTTTTTCTGCTTTAAAACAAGAACCCCCAAATGCCCAATAACAGCCATTGTAAAGCCAGCAGGTTGTCAAAAAACCACTGGGTCTAAAACACATAAAAACCGTATGGACCGATGAAAGACATACTCTAAAACTGAAACAATATAAAAGGAACTGTAGAAAGCGGAGAATCCTTTTAACAGTACCACTGGGAATGTTGAAAGAGGCCTTGTAACTCGCTCACAATGAACAAAATGATCCATTATGTGTTAGTGAGACTGTACAGAAAATCTATGGTTCAACTGCTGATAAATGGTGGTTTGAACGATGTCTACAAGGTTCCCTCTGAAGTACATCACTCGCTTTGCTCTATGTCAGAAGCTCAACTCCGATCACTCTGATGTTTCCACAGATGAGTGTGGAAGTGCAGGATCTTGCTGAGAATGTAAGTACAGGATCTCTCTCACTCTAATCCTCATGAAGATGACAGCGGAACTGCCGGAACGTTCTCACTCGCTATAATCCTGGTAGAAAGGTGAGTGTAAGCCCATGTTCTGTAGAGGGCTCACCTGTTGCAGGGGCTTCAGCGGAGGTCTCAGGTAGCAGGTGATGGCGGCCACTTGCAGAGCGAAGAAAGGCAGGGACCAGTTCTCCCTCAGAGAGATGGTGAACTCCACCCGGGTGGTGTCTACCCTGCACGCAAACGAAGGCACCGTCAGCTCCATATGCGAGCCGTGCGGGTGTGAAACGCTGAAAGGCTGAAATGTACACTCGGGCGCCCTGTTGCGCACGGTGCAGGGGAAGCTGGGAAGGCGAGGTGACGCTAAACACATCTGACACAGCTGCTGCGCACTGAGGCTCGCTTCCACCAGAGGAACGAGAGCGGCAGCTTTCAGTGTGACTACGTCTGTTCCCTGTGTGTGAGTGTGTGTGTGTGTGTGTGTGTGTGTGTGTGTGTGTGTGTGCGTGTGTGTACATTCTGGGCCAATTTTAAGTGGTTTGAAGGGCAACAACAACAACTGTCCTCTTGATGGTGCCTCAATTGAATGTTGTCAAAACTGATTTACCTGATGCGTTATCAGCTGAATTTAGATGAGTGTTATTGCTGAGATTCAGCCACTGACGAGTCCATTTTACTGGAGACGTGACAGGTGAGCGTAATGCTTGACATTTACCTGTTGATGACGTGACGGGTGAGGTTTACCTGTTGATGAGGTGACAGGTGAGGTTTACCTGTTGATGATGTACCACGTAGCGGTTAGCGCCCCTGCCAGCCACGAGTCGCTCAGAACCCAGCTGGTGATGTAAAGGGCGATGACGTACACGGCTTGCAGGGCGAACACCGTGTAGATGTAGAAGTACACAGGCTGCAAGTACTCCTGCAACAAGCATGACACACTCAGGCCAGACGCAGTACCACCACCTTCCTACAGTCAAATAACCAACACCTCCCTACAGTCAAATAACCAACACCTCCCTATGGTTTCATAACCAACACCTCCCTATAGTTTCATAACCAACACCTCCCTACAGTCTCATAACCAACACCTCCCTACGGTCTCATAACCAACACCTCCCTATGGTTTCATAACCAACACCTCCCTACAGTCTCATAACCAACACCTCCTTATGGTTTCATAACCAACACCTCCCTATGGTTTCATAACCGGCACCTCTCTATGGTCTCATAACCGACACCTCTCTATGGTCTCATAACCGACACCTCTCTATGGTCTCATAACCGGCACCTGCCTGAGGTGGAGAGGTATGGGAGGTGCACCTCTCACCTGGATGGGGAGAAGTCTGTAGAGAATGCTCAGGAACACTTCCTGGTAGATGTTCATTCGCTGCAGGAGATTGATGGTCCTCCGGGATTCGGTGGCGTTGTCGTTAATGAGGTCCTGAAGACCTGACAGAGGACAGACATCACACCGATCACACCACCTCCACACTGTACCATTCCCATAGCCCTACATCATACAATCCCCGCTACAGTTCATCTTAGCATACATTTTTAAGCACAGTGATAAAATATGTTAAAATCACTGATGAAATCCATGTTCTTGTCTCCAAGGCCCAGAATTGGTCAAACTATAGGCAGGAACAAGCGCATTTCTGAAGCGCACACTTAAGAGCGGCATCACTGGCTCAATGGAGCACTGAGAAAGCCGCACTCACAGCTAGGGCTTTGGCAGCTGTCAATAATGTCAAAGCGATCGATATTCTGGGATTGAATGGGGACAACAGAAGTGGCAGAACTTCTCAGCCACTATAGCAGTTTGAGCAGGGGTCTGGAAACAGTATGCACTGCATCAGAGCTGAATTCGACTTGTTTTGGTTTTTTTCCTCTTCCTCAAAACCGCTCTGTTCCTAAGGAAACATAACAAACCGCAGCTCTGGCATTGCGTGAGCGATAAAAGCGAGCAGAAAAAAGTGGACGAGACACATAACGAGCCGGCCCCGCTATTTAGAGAAACTGCTTCCCTGAATGGGCCTCCATTAAAGAGAGCCTCTCACAGGCCAAAAGGTTTTCTGAGAAAATGTAACTCATCTACCTATAATGATAGAAGTCCACACAGCAGTAAAAAGGAGGGGATTTTGCCCATAAAAAGTGAAAAAGAAAGCTCAGAGGACTCTGATTTCCTCACGGCACCAGCCGAAGTGCCCGTCTCACCATATGTTTAGTGTACAAAGATTAATGGCCGTACCGTGCTGGATGGAGGGGGCCTCCACCATCTGCTTGTAGTAGGAGTAGTACAAGCCGCACTCCGTCCGGAAGGAGATTTCACGCTCAACTTCCTGAAATATAACAGGGGCTGATAAAAACGCGGTCGAGCACAGAATACAGAATAATTTCTCTGCGTGAAAGCATTAAAAAACATGCCGACGTACACGGAGGTGGCCAACCTTTCAGGTGCATCCACGGTGCATTGCAACACACTGCATTTCAAACATGGCGAAAACCAAGCGCAATACCCAACCAAAAAAATAACTGTGAAAAATACATAACACATGAAAACTGCCACAGGCCTAAATATTCAGCATTGATATATTCAGTGTTTACACACCATGTGTGCACAGGAGCCGCAACAAACATACACGATCAAAGTTCTCAAGAGATATCATATTTTTATGAAACCACAGTCCCTGCTATACAAGTTCACAGACAAATGGAAAAAAGAAAAAAGAAAATCCAATTTTGAAATCTGAAAGAGCTGGAAAATGCAGCCCCCCTTCAATTGGCCAGAGACGAGACGACTTCATCGCAGAAGTGCTCACCTCCAGATTGGAGAACCACAGCAGGTTCTCGTGTATGGAGTAGACACACCAGGCATGAAAACATCCAATTAAGGCGGCCAATGCCACCCCTGTTGCCATGGCTACGGCCTTCCCGCTCGGAGCCGGAATCACCGGGAGGACGTTCCGGGCGCTTTCCTCATCTGCACTCCTTTTCATCACGGCGTTTTCTGGAAAATCCGGGTCCTGTACGAGTCCCGGCTTGCCCTTCCTCCTCCTCCGCGCGCCCATGTCCTCAGGATAGGGTTGTGTGTGCCCCCACTTCCTACGCCCCGATATCCATCTCCGCCCGTGGGGTCGTAGGTCGCAGGGGGATCTCAGGAAGTCTCCCGTCACACGAAAATGTAATTTTCAAAAACGGCTCTCTTCAGTCCGTTTAGTCCCGTTACTGGGACTGAGTGACCAAAAACCATAAAAAGACGAATGGGGCACGTCCCACACAGGAGCGGTCTCTGCACCAGGAGCCCTGCCTCGGCAGAGTGTCAGCCAGCCGACTGAGAGAGTTATGGGCAGACGACGGGGATAATCTCCATGGCTGCTGACCTCTCCCTGCGCTCATATAAACCCCGCCTGGAACTCCATTTGGAAAACGCTCAGATGGTTTTTGTTTTTTTTAAAGCCTTTGATATTTAAAAACAAGAGCTGCCGAGGTACTGTTATACATCCGGAGGGTACTATAACGGTCCCCAGGCTGACTCCCACAGGGGACGCTTTGAGGGGACCTGAGGAACAGCTGCACCCCATCCAAAAATATCCTATCCCCGAGGGGAGGGGCAGAACAAACACCTGAGAAATGTACGGTCTGAAAGCAACGTTGAGACAACGCACGGGCAACGGTGTCGGCCAGCATGACAAAAACAGAGCTTTCTGAAAGGAGAGAAACCCTGCAGGACAGCGTTTCCCTGGTGCACTGCTCTGCCCTCGCAGATGATTAAAATACAACACCCACTCTGCGTTTCCAATAAAAACTCATTTCTTTTTCCCCTAGCGAGCACTTTCTTTCCCCCTAAACTGCGGATTAAAAGAAGAAAATCCCTTTCGCAAACGCTGATTCAGTGGCAGGATGAGTCCCGGGGAGAAGTCGGTGGAACGCACGTGGAAAATGTTTGTCATCGCTCTTCCCCTGACACCGGCCGTTGTGTTGCTCTGGGCTCTTTCTACAAAGGGCAGAGCCAGCCACGGGATGAATCATGCTCTGCACAAACAGCCCCGCTAATACTAATAAAACCCTTTCTTTGTGCACGAACTGCAGAAGGCAGACACATCCTCCCGAAAGCACACGTGACCAAGGAGGGAAAACCTGGAGGAATCGGCCGGTGAATCACATTCGCAGGCCGAGTGCTGAGGAGTCCCGGAAGAATACCGCGGAGCGCTCGGCGCTCCCGGCGGATAACCGATACGGCGCGTTCCAGAACACAACGCTGAGGCCGAGCCCAGATTTCCGAGCCGATCTGCAAAAGTGTTCCGTGTCCGTTATGACTGGGAACACCTGCCCGGTCCCTGGGGGATGAAGTGGAGCATTAATCCCCCAACAAAAAAAACAAAAAAAAAACTGCTTCTGTTTCTGTACTCTACATTACATTACATTACATTTATGGCCTTTGGCAGACGCTTTTATCCAAAGCGACTTACAGTTGATTAGACTAAGCAGGAGACAATCATCCCCAGGAGCAATGCAGGGTTACGGCTGTGCGGATCTTATTGTGGCTACACCGGGGATCGAACGTATAGATAACATACATTTTCTTGTATTTTTGGGAGGGATAAAAGATCTGAATACATCATTTTCAGTTTTTCTTTTACAGCATGTTATTTCCAATGCTGAAGAATATACTGAAACACAGCTAATCTAAATAACAATGAATTTGGGGTTGCTGAGCATTTTCCATTTTAAGGCAATTCAAGTTAACATCACTTCATTTAATTCACAAGCCAGATGACAGAAATGCAGAAAATAACATTTTAAATTGGACATGACATAAGATTTCTGGCTCCAGAAATCTTATGCAACTTTGGAAGGCCGAAAGTAAAAACCATCTCAGAGTGAAAATACAAAATAAAATAAAAGAGAATCAAGTGTTGGCAAGCTTATGAAATCCTTTGGGTTTTCACATTTTAAAAAATCACACACTGCATCTGGAAAATGACTCCCACTTTTCCGGCTTAGGGTGTTTATGACATTTACAATAGCAGTCGCACAAATACGGGGGAGCTAATCAGAGCCCATAAATGTGAATCAGTGGCGCTCTCCTAGCCCGTAATCAATGTCCCTTCAGCTCAAGCAATTCGAAACAGTCATCCAACACCTCGGTCCCTGGCCCCCGCTCAAAACAATACCTCATGCACAGGAAATCTACCCTTTCTAAAAATTTCCTGAAGGGAATTCAAGAACCGTTACGCACCGTTAGAGACATGGAGCTCCTGTAACAAAGTACAGGTCAGACAGGCTCCTGGGGGATTGTTTTGGCTCTGAGGACCACCAGACCTTCTGTTATTGGCAGCGCACAGTGGAGCATTATGGGAATTGTTTTGGGGTGGGGCTTGTATGGAGAACAAGGGAAGTGCTTAAAGGTACAATAGGTAAGATTTGTGTGTTAAAACATTGTTGTAAGAGCATTGTAAATCCCTTCCTATCATTGAAAAAGGCTAACTGACATGTTGACTCAAGTTTCAAAATATAGTTGAAATTGGTTCTAATTGCCACAGCCAATGGTGTTTCAACCTTAGCACGTTTACAGAGGAATAGGGATAAACAGAAGGAGGAGGAATAAACAGTGTTGTGGTTTGAGGGTGTTTGTTGCTGCTCTTGAACGTTGGAAGTCTGAAATTACCTATAGAACCTTTAACAGAACATAAGAGAGGCCTAGTTTCTCACCTTGATGTTAGAGAACCACAAGTCATTTTCATGCAACGTTGCCACATAGATGCTGCTCAGCAGGCCAAGGGACACTCCCATGACACCCCCGATGCCCCCCCATGCCACCGTCCACCACGTCCACAGACCTGCAGAGAGGGGATTCATTGCACAACACTCACAAAAATATGGACTTCATTAAGGCCCACTAGTAACATATGCAGGTGGCAACTATGTACCTCAGTGGATTATGGTACTTATAGTTTGTAATGTCTTGCCCTGTTGTCTTGGTAACCAGGGCAAAAACTTTGCTTTTTGAGTCTTTGTTACTGCTGTAGTTCGCTTAAGGCTACTATGGCAATGTCAAGTACTGTACATCTCAGTTAGTTAGGCATGGTTAATTTTTATCAAAACATTAGCTATCTATTGCTTTTCAACACCTTAACTGACGAGTGAGAGACAAGTTTGGTTACAAAAACAAAGAAGAAGAATTAAATGCAGACAATAGAGGATGAGCAAGTAGTGTCAATCAGACACTTATTTTAAATATTTATTTTTCCTTTGGCAGTGATTTTTGTGAGTATCTGTATTGTTCTTTTTATTAGGAGAATAATTCTATACTACTGTAACATAATGTTGTCTTTTTTCATTTAGCAACCAAAATGACTGAGTGTGGCTTAAAATATATTTTTATATAACCAAACCTCTGATAGTGCTCTGAAACTCAAATCAAAAGGTGAGTCAGAATTGTCCGCACATGCTCAGTGCGTTCTCTTTGAAGACAGTTAAGGCCTTCGTTTAATTAGAAATTATGTTCCTCTCTTCACTGGAACTCCGTCCTGCTTTCCCCACCCTCTGCCTCGCGAAAATCCTTTCCTAAACCGGAGGCTTTGATCCCAGCGCAGCCAATGTGGTTCAGTCAGAAGCACTTGGACCACAGACCCATGACTGCAGGGCAACCGGTTATCTGTGGAGGAAATGCAGTCCTCCCTGCCAAAAACGCAAGTTCTGCCAGCCCCACTGCATATGATGGCACTATACAGCGCCTAAATCATTCCTTCACTCTGCTGCTCACTGGTGCTATGATGCAAAATGGTTGTTGTGCATCCTTGGGTGGGCGGGGGGGGGGGGGGGGGGGCGTGCTGAGTCACAACACCTCCCCCCCTCCCCACCACCACCACCACTTCATTTACTGTGGGCAATTTGGGGTCATGAGATGAAAGGTGCTATATACATTCCCCTTCAAAAGTGTTGGAGCAGCAAGGTCAATTCCTTTGTTTTTGCTATATACAAAAGATGACAGATACATGACAGATCTGATTTCTGCTTTTATTTCCTGGTATTTTTATCTAGATTTGTTAAACAATTTGGAACATATCACCTTTTGTATCAGACCACCCAATTTTTAGGTGTGCAAAAGTATTGTAACATGTGACTGACAGGTGCTTCTTGTTGCCCAGATGTGTCCTGTTATATTGATTGGTTAAACAAGAAATAGTTCTTAACTCTTGGTATCGGCCAGAGAGCTGTCTTTGGGTGAAAAGCAAGCCATTTAGAAGCTTAGAAAAGAGGGGAAATCAATCAGAGCCATTGCACAAGCATAGAGGATAGCTTGTACAACAACTTACAACCACTGGCATGCTGAGCAACAGACATCGAACAGGTCGACCAGGGAAAAAAACGGCAGTTGATGACAGAAACATTGTGAAGAAAAAGCCCAAAACATCAGTCAGTGACATCACTAACAATCTCCACTGGGCAGGGGTGAAGGTATCTCGACTTCATTGTATGTTGCTCTTGATTAGAGTGTCTGCTAAATGCCTGTAATGTAATGTAATATCAATTAACTGTTTGAAGAAGACTTAGAGAGCAGCAATATAGAGGGTATACCACAAGAATCGGAAGGCGAGATTACAATTTGCAAAGAAGTGCAGAGATGAGTCACAAAAGATCTGAAACAAAGTTTTATGGACTGAAGAGACCAAGATTAACCTCTACCAAAGTGATGGAAATGCCAGAGCGTGGAGAAAGAAGGGATCCACTCATGATCCAAAACATACAAGCTCATCTGTGAAGCACGGTGGACTTGCATGGCTGCTTCTGGAGTGGGCTCACTGATCTTCATTGATGATGTAAGTCATGATGGTAGCAGCAGGATGAATTCAGAAGTCAACAAAAACATTCTGTCTGCCAACTTACAGAGAAATGCATTCAAACTAATTGGGAAGAACTTCACAATGCAGCAAAACAATGACCAAAAACACTGCCAACACAACAACTGCACTACAGCATTAGGGAGAAAAAGTGGAAGGTGTTAGACTGGCCATGTCCATCACCAGACCTTAACCCAATTGAGCATTGAAGAAGAGATTGAAGGGAAAACCCCCTCTGAAACAAACAACAACTGGAAGAGGCTGCCGTAAAAGCCTGGAAAAGCATCACAAAAGAAGAATGCAAAAGTTTGGTGATGTGAAAGGGTCACAGGCTTGATGCAGTTGTTGCAAGCAAAGGAAATGCAACCAAATATTAAGTATTATTTACTTTAATTTACTTAAATTCTCTCTGTTCCAATACTAAAAATTGGGTGGTCTGATACCAAATGTGCTATATTCTAAGTAGTTTAACCTGAGGTGTAAATACCAGGAAATAAAAGCTGAAATTCTGAAAGTCTTGTGTTCATCTTTTTCATCTAAAAAAATGTATTCAGTGTATTGCAAAAACAAAGATTTTCCTTTTTTTCAGTGCTGTTCCAATACTTTTTGAGGGGACTGTAAATCTGTATCAATGCAGCCTATGAGCAGTAGTAGTATTGTCATTAGTACTGTTCTCATTATTATTAGTAGTAGTAGTAGTAGCAGCAGCAGTAGTCTTAGTAAGAGTAACAGTATTAGTAATAGGAATAGCAGTCCTGGTGGCAGTAATACTTGCAGCAGTGGTAGTAGTAATAGAAGCAGTCAGGGCTGCAGTTGTGAATTCTCAGCCAGCTAACAAATAATTACACTCCCGGGTTCAGGCCTGGGACAAAGAGTCCCAATTGTTCCCCCATATTTGCAGCCCTAGGAGCAGTATCAGACAGAGTATTAGTAGCAGCAGCTGCAGTATTAATATGAGCTTTAGTGGCAGCAGCAGCAGTATTAGTAAGAGTACTGAACTCGACGAAAAGGTCTTTATGTTCTCTGCCCCTACAGCCTGGAACCATTTGCAAAAAAGATGTGCAGCTAGATGAGCTGATCCCAATTCAAAAACATAGTGAAGGGTTTGGAGGCGGAATCAATCGGAATTTGTAATTGCTTCCTTAGCTAGATTCTGTCTCCTCCTGTTTGTCTATTGGGTATGTGATTATGAGCTTCTACTGTATATTTTACTGCATATTTCACCATATGTTTTTCATGTTCCTGCCATGTTGTTTGCTCCTGTCTTGGCCAGGGCTCCCTCAAAAAAGAGATCCTGTTAAAAAAACCTGGTTAAATAAAGGTTAAATAAAATGAAAATGATTGAGTAATAGGAGCCGCAGTATTGCACACGCTCACTGCACAGCTGACCCGTCCCTCACCTGCAGGGCTGATGTTGGAGACGACCTCGGGATGGTCCTGTCTCTGATTCTCCTGACTGTTCTCTTTCCCCCTGCTCCCTTTCCTTTGTCTCAGAGCGGTCATAACGGGGGCAGGCCAAACCTGGACAAACAGATACAGTATTACACGCACACACACACACACACACACACACACACACACACACGCATCACTTCCTCCAACACTCAACTCAACCTCGCAGCGATTAGCATGTGACCATTCACATATCACGAACCTGTGATAATTTCGAGGGGATTCAAGTCTAAAGACTGCGTGGGAGACTGTTACTACTGATGCCGAACGCTTTGTACTCAATTGCGCTCCAAGGGTGTTTTTAATGAATAAAACATTAAACTCTGTCAGTTAACCAAAATGAAGGGGGCGTGCCATGGAAACACAGGCTTAGATGTTTAACCCCTTCGCCAAACATAAACAAAAACATTTTGTGTAGCAGAAATGAGCTATTTAAAAAATATATATATAGGCTAGTTATTTTCAGTCTAACATTCATATGGGTAGGCTATCGTATAGTGTATTGCTGTAAAGTGCAAAACTGTAGTAGCCTAAAAAAATCGAACAAATAGAAAGCAACGTAGGATTTTCAATACATTCACATTCCACGTTTCTGGGATATTCCGACCTCATCCCGTATAAACCGAGACCAAATGTAGCGCTATAGAGGCTTACACTATACATCCAAATAGGTTTATTAGGCTACCTCCTCATAATGCCGTGGCATTTCTAATTAAAATAAGTATTTATTCGCATCATTGATAGCATCTAATTGGAACGCACGTTCGTACGAATAAATGGCAACGTCTCCACTCAGCTAACACAATGGCCAGTTCTAAGATGTTTCTGGACTAATGACAGCGACTATCCATCTCGTAGTTGAGTCGAAGTTCGTCTTCCCAGAAGAAAAAAAAAAACATTGCACTCGCGAGTTCGCAGGTTGAGTTCGCTTCTACGAGAATGAAGGAAATATCAGAAAGGGAAACAAGACAGGCTGTACACATTGTTCAAACCACGACATAGCGGAAAAGATGCAGTTTATTTCCATTCATTCTCGGGCCCGCTTTGCAGCGGTGTTTCCTACAAAACGTCGCTGCTACCATGTCAGGAAATCTCAGATCGCATCGTTCGCTAATCTCGGTCGCTTCGAGTCTACGGACAATTTAGCCTTGTGTTAACGCCTGGCCGGTCCTATTCCACGATGCACGCACTAAAACGTTTTGATCAGAAGCTTCCATTCATTTTACGCTCACCCTCCGATTGAACGGGTAGCTCCTTATCGGATGTCTAGTATGGTGTTCCGCTTTTTTTTCTCTTCCTACTCCACTCTCAGCCCGGATGCGTAGCTTGTAAATGAAAGCTGAGGCTGTTTGTATTCGGGCGCCGACTCCTCGCTGTGTCTGTGGAAGTTGCTATTGGAATTTCTAAAACATAGCCTGTATCCCAGCTATGTAGCTACATGGCTATTTGTATCGCACTGCGTATTCAGTAGACCGAAATGAAAGAAATAAAGACAAAATACTGTATCGAGCCAAGGGGTTGCGCAGAGACCACTGCACTGCTCCGCTTAAGCGAACTAAATTCCCGGCTAGCTGCACGTTGCCTAACCTATTATAGGTCAATGACCACAGAATTTCTACAATTTGCCGTTCATAATTCATGTCGAGATTCATTATAATTTCGTATTTGCCATCGCCTAGCACATCTGGAGCAGATACGACCGGCTGTATAGTAATAACGTAACGTCCTGCACGGGACACCTGTATGCAACAGATCAGTGAACCAAGAGTTCACCGACAACACTAAAAAAAATAGGAAGTGGACTAACGTCAGTCAATTAAGGAACATTACTTTTTAAAAAGTTATAGACGGAGATAGACTCGGATCATTACTTAAAACAGCAGGTGTCCGTAGCTAGAATTACAATGATTTTTCCCATTTTTCTGTACTTTAATTTCATAATTATGTTAACCTTAATTTGTAGTACAGTTAGACAAAGAGAGATCAACATGTTCATTAATTCAGTCAATTAGTAGGCTACCCAGTCCATAGCCTTGCCAACTGTTGCTATGAAAGAAAGGACAGAACTCTAAATATAGCCACAGTGGCATCAGTTCACATAAACATTTCTTCAATCACCATATATTTTAGTCTTTTAGAAGAGCTGAACATATTTAAAAAGTAGGGCAGTAAGTTAGTTACTACAGCAAAATGACATGCAGTTTATTTTGCAATATATGTCAAAATATAAAATAAATGGGACTACAATATTAAAAACATGCATTTTTCATATAGGCTACTCTACGTATAAGAAACATGTGGACAGATCAACATATATTTACCATATATTTTAAATATATGGCAATATACACTCACCAATCACTTTATATCTGACCTCTCTCATCAACAAGTCGTTTTTGCCTGCAGAACTGCTGCTCACTGGATGGTTTTTGTTTTTTGCACCATTCTCTGCAAACTCTAGAAACTGTTGTGTGTGAAAATCCCAGGAGATCAGCAGTTTCTAAGATATTCAAACCACCCGGTCTGGCACCAACAAGCATCCCAGGGTCAAAGTCACTTAGGTCACATTTCTTCTCCATTCTGACATTTTGTCTGAAAAACAGCTGATCATTTTGACCATGTCTGCATGCTTTTATGCCTTTAGTTGTGATGATTGGCTGATTAAATATTTGCAGTAACAAGCTGGTGTACAGGTCTACCTAATAATGTGCTAAGTGAGTGTATACAGTGTTAAGTATACACACACTAACCTAAAGGAAAATAAACAAAGGCACTATAGCCCACTCTTGTAATTACTTTTTTCAGATGCCAGATTCAATATAATAAATGTCTCACTTTGTACCCTAATAAGCTAATGTCATACAGTGAACGGTTCATACAGTGAACGGTTCTGTCAGTTGCAGGTTCTACCCGCAACAGTCCAATTATTTTTTTAAGATTTGAATTTAAAATGTAACAGCCGCCGGCAGCTCCTTTGTAACAGGTATGGAGTGGAATACTGAAAGATTTTGTGGCGCTTTGACTGCATGTTATTCCGGCTGTGTGCCTACACACCATTTCAGACAGTGAAGATGCTCGCATCACGGTTTTAAAGACGGCATTCAAAAGGTTTGAAGCCCAGACGGCTTCAAAATAAATCAGAGAATGAACACATGCCGATATAGGCCTACACATATAGAGATCTGCCTGCAAGCATCACATAGTCATTGCCATTCTGGAAATAGTTTTGCTGTGGTTCTTTAACATTTTCATTTTATTATTATTTTTTGCATTTTTATTTATGCACAATAAACCATGGTGTGAAATGTGTGATTTTGACAGACGGCAGTGTGATAACAGAGTTCTGCATATGTTGGAGTACGGTGCATGCCTGGAACGAGTTTCTTAAACTCACACATGCACACACACGCACACACACACGCACGCACGCACCACGCACGCACGCACGCATGCACGCACCACGCACGCACGCACGCACGCACACACACAGTAGAATCACTGACATTGTGTGAATGTATAACTTTCCTTTTCTTTTTGAAGTCTGCCGTAGACATCTGACACAATGCAGGGGACGAGGGATTGACATTCCCCCAGAAGCTCACAGATTCCAGTGGTTACTGGACGTATTGTAGCTTATTAAGCCTCTGGTGCCAAAAAGCTCCATTCAAAACTACTTTACCCTGGCAGATGTAGACATCTTTTTGACAGTGCATTTAAATTATAAAATCTCTTCACACTGAACTAATTACTCTCTAGGGACCAATTTTTTTCTGAGCCACACATAAGATATAAGATTTTTTTTTAATTCCTTCCAGTTTAGGTACCTAGTGTGCATGCTCTGGCACCAAAAACCCCATGGCAGCCTCCATGAATTGGATTTCTTATATCGCGATAACACAAAGCTACCGTGGCAAAGAGCAACACAGTTTCCACCAAAACAAACTACTTCATCAGTCCCTCCTTAATAGTCAGTATAAACTTTGCTGTGTCAGTGTCTGCATCATTACATTACATTTTATTCAGCAGATGCTTTCGTCCAAAAGTGCACACCAAGCTCATTAGAACAAATCAGAACAGGTCGGATAAGGTACAATTCACAAAGAATCAGTTGTACAGCCATGAACATTAAGTCTAGTAGACACGGTAAATAGGCCAAGTCCCTCAGCAATAAGGTCAGGAATTGCAGTACCAAGATAAATACTCATGCAACTGTCCTAGATAAAACTACAAATTACAACAAGGGGCTGAAAGACCGAGACAGGTGAAACAAGTGGCAATAGATCAAGGTACTCCCATAGAGGAGTTAAGGTACAGTGTTAAGAGTCTTCAGACTGTGGTGGAAAATGGCCATTATAATATTGTGGCTTATGAAAATGATACACAGAACTTTACAAATGCAGAGGTCTTATTTAGTGTCTCCTCTACTAGCTTTGCCAGAATAAATTGCACACAAGGGGTTGAACATGTCCAATTCCCACCCTAATTTTAACCTAATTTTTTCTGCAACCACAACAAATCCATTCAGGGGAGTAGACATCCTCCAAAACATATGGTGTCACCAGTTCATTTCACAAGGCAGACTACAGCTATGTTCTCACAGAGTGGAGTGAGAGGAGGACTGTTCACACATGGCTTTAACACGCTGTCCAAGAGTGCCTGACTGACTGGTGATGAAGCATGAACCCCCTAACCAGCTGAACCCTCCCATACCCTGTACTATGCAATCAGTCTATGGAGATGATTGATAGTTGCCCTATGGAGCTACCCTATGCCCTATGGATTCAGCAAAATACAGGGACAAGAAAAAATCAGCAGCCATTTTAAATTAAGCTGCCATCTTCCCAGACAAAGTGAATATAATTCTTAAGACAGTGTTTGATATGCAGCGTTGTGTCTTCTGAATGGCTGATTGTAGGGTTCATGGATTTGAGAGATTCGTTGTTAATGGTTACACGGCTATGAAACGCTTAAGGAAGGCTTTGAACGATTGTGCCTCAACCTCTTAAGTATATTTCTTACCTTCATGCTCCTTTCTTCAATTTCCCCAATTTCATAGTTACTTTGTATTGTAGACAAGAGATCTTCTAGTTACTCCGAGACAAAAATTGGAATTAGAAAATGATTTTTTGGCATTTGAAGAGGTAATGGTAAATGGTAAATGGCTGGCATTTATATAGCGCTTTTATCCAAAGTGCTGTACAATTGTTGCTTCTCATTCACCCATTCACCACACTCACACTCCAACGGTGATTGCCTGCCATGCAAGGCACCAACCAGCTCGTCAGGAGCATTTTTCGGATTAGGTGTCTTGCTCAGGGATACTTTGACACAGCCAGGGCGGGATCGAACCGGCAATCATCCTGAGCTAAAGACCAAAGAAAGTTCAGATCTGAGGAGACCATTTGTTACTGGACCTGCAGCACTGGGTTTGTCTTTCAGATTCTACATTCAGAGTCTTGTGTCAAATACTGACTAATAATAATAATAATAATAATAATAATAATACAAACAAATATAAGGATAACAATAAAAGCAGTAACACAAAAAATATTTCCTAGTTATATAAAGCCTGGCATTGTTGAGCTTGCTGAATCAGGAAAAATGTGGAAAGGTAATTATTTCACGCCGATGGTGAGAACAGTCTTGCCTCCTGAACACTGCACTCAATCAAAACATGCTAATTTAACCAATTATCTTTGCTGATTACTTTTAGACAACTCAGAACTTTTGAGAATCATAAACTCAAACTGCAGCCGTACAGAACTAGAAGTAACTTTAACTCATGGACTAAAATAGTAATGACAGGCGAGAGCAATTTATATAGTCTAGAAAATAAATGAATAGAATATCACCACAAATGCCAAATAAGTCAGGTTTTTAAAAGGTCTTTATAACCAAAATGCAGTGACTAAATTACCTCTGAAGGCAGCTTCGGAAGAGAAAATAAATGTATTCCCCCCAGGATTTGTTGATTGTCAAACTACAGTTTGTCCTCAGTGACGCCAAATTGATTTTAAGTGGAGCCATTTTTAATAACAAGATAAGCATTATTATTTTGACAGTAACATAGATTAACTGAATATTATGCGCATGTAATGGATAAACATCCAAAAGTGTTACTCTACAGACAAACCATTAAGTAGAAAATAAAAAAGCAAACATGGGCTTTATTCAATCAAACTGCCAAGAATTTGTCTTCATCTTTACAGAGCACAAAGTGTCACAAGTTACATTTACATACAATACACTTCTTGTCACTTTTACTTTGCTACATTTTTATGATAGATGGATGCAAAGTGTTACACTTGCTTAACGTCAAGAAGAAATTATGGCGGGTAGATTGAATACAGACCAGAGGAAGCAGTTTTTCAGAATGCTTTGGTGTTAAAGTACGAAGAGAAGAAGGCCATGCTGGGAAAAGAACCTTTCTGTTGCAACAGTAAATTACATTTCACACTTAGTAGACAATCAAAACACTGGCTAGATAAACACCCTTATTATTTCACATTTTGTTGAAAAACACACATGCACACAGATACATTTTTTTCCAAAAATAGACACGTGTGCAAACATGTACAGTACTTATTTACGCCCCTCTAGTAGCATACATTTTGGCATACAGCACAGAACTGATGAGGATTTTCAAACAGGCGCACTTGAGAGCACGAACACCAGACCTTTTCATCAACACCTTCACAGCCTGCAGGGGCTGCATGACTGCCTTTTATTGACTGCTGATTGAAGGTGTGTGGCCCAGTTTTCTATCGAGGTGAAGGACCCCAATCTGAAGCCATGGAAGTGGATCGGCTTCCCTTAAGAAACCTTCCTATGAGCTTCAGTGGGCCTACAGTCCAGCGTCTCTGATAGACCAGCATAGTGTTCAATACTGCACTGTAGCCTGCCCTGCCCGTTTACTCCTTAAATACCCCCTCTGATTGGCTGAATTCCGATTAGTCATGATGATGATTGGTCAGGTGATTTTTTTTTTTTCAAGGGAAATTCAGACACAGTTCGGTCACATGACAAAAGCAATAACCTCACCGTTTTGTCTGACCATCTGCATGCAAGGAGAAACCAGGCCAGTAAGTAAACACTTCACTCCTGAGCCAAAAGCACCATGAGGACATCTCTGCTAAAACTACCAACTTACATTGGTGACCTTCAGAAAACATGATGTTCATTGGGAAACGCTGTCCATCTGTGGATGGGGCATGGATATTAGGGTGGAACCCAGACCAGAGGGAGGGTGTAACATTATGGTTTGACTGAGACTCAGGTAGTGGTTTCACTTCAGATCTAATTGAATTAATCAGCAACCGATTGGTCAGGAACAAAAGGTGTTACTGAGCTACAGGGAGCAACATTGGCCAAGAGCAGTCATTGGCAGTCGGAGGGTCGCCCTGGGTGTGTCAAATTGCCCCTGAGCAAAACACCTAACCCCTGAAATGCTCCTGATGAGCTGGTTGATGCCTTGCATGGCAGCCAATAGCCGTTGGAGTGTGAGTGTGTGTATGAATGGGCGAATGAGAAGCATCAATTATACAGCGCTTTGGATAAAAGCGCTATATAAATGCCGAACCATTTACTGGTTGATTTTGAAAACACATAGCACCCGGTTCCTCAAATCATGGTGCTCAAGGGCTGAGAATTTCTGGTTTTCTACCCTCCCTTTACAAGGGAGTTAGGTGTGAAGATAGTGCTACTGATTAGTGAGACTAACAGCTCAGTTAATAAGGAAAGGACACCAGGGCTGGATTTGGATGCAAGGGCCAGATTTGACTATCCCTGCCCTAAGACCACTAAACCCTGTGAAAAGCACATTTACAAATTTTCAATAGGATAGAAATGGTTTTTTTAGGCCTTTTCCCAAACCATCCACAGACAAGCACACAGATATATGAAAGAGCTGTCTTTTGATTCAGTGTTCTTTAACCTTGAGTCTTCAGCCAGAGGAAAATGCGTATCGAGGTCTTTGTTCATGCCGAGTCCTCGGATCGTTTTGTTCCGACGCGGTTCATCAGTAAACAGCATTAAGTAATTATTCCAGTGCTCAGTCGCAGCATAAAATGAAACCGTTTATCCCAAGGACCGGGCTTGACAAATACCTTTCCAACAGAACAGGTGGAAAACTATGACGTAAAAACCTCAAACTTCACCCTCAACGAAACCAACATGCTTTCCCTCCCCCCGTTTCATGTACAAAAAAACCCAACATGACACAAAACCATTCCACATATTCTAGAAACACCTGCCTTTAAATCATCTCACAAGCATTCCCAAAATAAGCATGGAAAATGGTAATGGGACCATGGAGTGTGACACTAATACAGTTTAATACACAGTGCCGATGTGTAAACGGTATCTGGGGAGGTTAAGAATATCTACCATCTCACGCCAAAGGCGTGGTATTAACCGTGAAGAGGGTGAAAATACGCTGCATATAACAACAGTCTGAAAGCCAGGCCGAGCAAATAAAAGATGTCTGCTGCGTCGATGAGTTGCTGCCTTGAAAAGTAAATTGTAAATTAGACAGAACTGTAATCTGACATGTTACAAAAGGCAGATTTATTTATTAGATTTCTGATGCCTTGTTTTTAACACGTCTGGAAACCGCATAAATTAAACCACACCAAATGATTTGTTCATTTTCAGTCCCTTTCATTAAGGCGAAAGTAAAATGAGTGGAAACTAGTTCAAGAATAAAGTTTCGAAAAATAGGCAAGTACAGTATGTACGCTTGTTAAATCATCTGTGAAAAATAACAGCATATTGTAGCTCTGCTTTGGGAAGAGGTAGCTAGTATAAAAACCTTACGAACAACGGCAATGAAATATTGCAGTTATTAAAGTGATTTCTACAGCTATAAGGCAAGGTAGACAGTCTGCACAAGAGTATGCATGTATACAGTACATAAAAGTTCTGTACCCACAAACATAGCGCTTTAACTTTGAAATCTGACTAAAGTTTGCAAACTTTGGATTAAGGATTGCCCAGATAATTGTCAGCATTTGCAAAACGATTACTTTGCCCGATTGACAACTGTTGTGGGTTTTTCTTGCAGCAAACAATCACTGGAGCATTAAAAAGTATACAAGTATTGGTCATACGTGTGACATTGTGATCACCCTGGAACAAAACAAACATTTGGCAAAATTCTCAACGCTCAAACTGTTCTGAATTACTGAGAAATAAACTTGCTCAAACTAGTTATTTGAGGACAATTAAACCAGCAGGCATTTGGAAAATCCAAGGACAGAAAAAAATACTTCCACCTCTAACTGCTGAACATAACAACTGGATCCAAGGTGATAATTATATCTGGCCTTTTGTTAACTATGCATTATAATGATCTGTCCTTTCTGCCAGATGGTGTGCAGTTCACCAGAGACGTCAGTAAACCCTGATATTTATCAAAATCAAACCCTGATATTTACCAAAATCAATAAATAAGACATTTTCTACAGCATTCCTATGACAATTTAACCATAGCAATTTCCTCAGTGTATGTTGGCCCACAAGACAAAAGAACATTCTTGTTGGACAGACAGTATGGTGACCAGAAACACTACAGCATATGAAACTGGATATACATAAATATATAAATACTCTTTTAAATAACGGTGTAGCAAAGGTTTGTGGACTTGTTGTGCTCTTAAAGAATACAGGAAAGTCATTGAGCTTAAAAAACATTTCGATAGCACCACCTGAACAGTGGCCTTTAAAAACACATGGTACATATCGGTTTATGTGTGGAAGTACAGAAAATCACATGCGTAAGTAAAAATCAATAAATATAAAAGTGAAGGCACCCCACGGTGGGCGCATAGTTTGCTGCTCCTCGACATCTTCGTGAGGTGAAAGGGGGTTCAACCTGAATGATAAAATATGAATATATTACAGTAATTTTAGAAAGAAAGCTGCTGTCAAAAGTGTGCATAATACGCAGGGTCATTTAGCGCGTAATAGCACAGCACCTGAGCTTCTGAACCCAATGAGGTGTTGAATGGCTTTAAGCAAACGGCAGGGAACCGGGTTATGAACATTATGTCACTGTAGGCAATGCTTCTTTATTGCCTGTGCTCTTCTTTAATTTATTAAGACTTTTTTTTTTTAGGTTTCCTTTTATGAAACTTGATGTCCTTGAACCAACTGTCTGCCACTTAACGCTCCTTCTGGGACAAATAAAAATACGCATAAAGCCGTGATGAATGGCCATGCCATATCCGGAGAAATTTAGGCCCGGTGAAAATTGTTCTGTAAGCGAAATGGGGAAACAGCGGGCCAAAAAAAAAGCCCACAGGAATTCAGATGGAGAGGTCAAAGGTGAGTCTCTCAGGAGTGAATTTCCCCCGTTTGAGCGGGGGTTTGGAGGATGAGGCGGTGTGACCGCAGTTCCCTCAGTGGCCAGCGGGGGCGCTCAGGATGACGCTGACGACCTGGCCCTGGTGGCCCTGCATGTGCTGCAGCAGCCGCTGCTTGCTGGGAGACTGGAACCCGCAGACGCAGCAGCAGAACAGCACGCAGCACTCCGGCCCCGAGGCCGGGTGGGGGCCGGGGGTCCAGGACGCCCCCGGGGGGCCCTCGGCTACCGCTCGGTCCGGCACGCCCTTCTCCGCGTCGTCCCTGGCAACGCAGGCCGGCTCCCAGGGGTCGGACCCCGGGCTGGCACTCTGAGGAACAGTCAGGGCCCTGGGAAGAGAATGAGAGAAACGCTGCGTTCATGGATCACGGCAGATGACAGAACAGCACTTCTGGGGCGGGGGGAAAAGGGCAACGCTCAGTAACAGACACAGTTTCACAGTTTCCAACATGGATAAGAAAAGGAGGACTTGGTAGATCTCTATTTTAGGGGGAAGATGCATTTTTGCATTTTGTTGGCTTGTGTCACATCCTGTTTGGAATTCTTTTGATTATAACGGCAAAATGTTAAATAATAACAGGAAGTGCCGTAGCCATGGACAGAGTTCTTTGCCGTCCAAGCTCTCATCCACTATAATGACATCCGGCTTGCGTGTGATCCATGTGAACGCAGCATTGAGAAACCCCAACTAAACCTCCGCAGCCGTCTTATAGGGTAACACCGACTGCATCTCTCCCGTTATTACTAATGCATTTGGAAGCGAGTCACGCGCCTCCTATGGGAGAGCCGCATGAAATAAATGCCACGGAGACGCACGCAATAACCACACAACAGCCAGGAAGCTGATATAACTGCGGTAATAGTTTTACTTTATAAATCTACCTGCTGGGCCTAACATTTACCCTTAAGAGCAATGTGCATACATCACAATAACATACACATACAGTACAGCTACCCAAGAGCTGCTGAGCGTTCCACTGTTATGCTGTATCATAAAACTCACAATAAATTATCCATGAGAGCAACGCTAGCTTACGTCACAGACAGCACCGTACCCACATTAACGGAGAACAAGCAGCCGTGTTATTTTACATTCTGTTTACCTCCATACAACAGAATGAGGAGTTGGCCATTAAAATGACAACGAGGCTGACCTTACACGCAGATAGTAGACCTTCAGATATGGAGCTGCATGCACACACGTCATGAAATCTAGGAGACACACTTGGGCAACTTTCTGCATTTTTACAGAGTATTCACTTGTACAACATTCATATACTGAATTATTTTAGTATTCGGAGTATTCCAACTGCCAACCGTAGTATGCTAGTTGGAAAGTTGATGTACTCTTCAAGGGTTCAAGTTTTATCTACGCGATTACTCAAGGACTTGGAACTGTACTTTCCTCTAGGGTCTTCAACGCACTTGTCCCTGGTTCTGATTTGCACGCTATTGTACATCGCTCTGGATAAGAGCGTCTGCCAAATGACTGTAATGTAATGCAATGTAATGACGCATTACAGCTGAAGAAACTTGCTGAACATCCTTGTACTGCATGGGGATCAAACCTGAAACGTTTAGGTTCCAAGCCAAATTCTCGACCCATTACACCACACTGCACCCTATACATTATGCAGGGATTAAAGCAAGAAAAGATTTGTGAGCCTGAAAAGTCGTCCAGGAGGAAATGTGTACGAAGTATTGAGTTAAGTATTATATGAGTTTAAAACTGCTCTATGCCTGAAATGGTGCCTGAGAACTTTAAGCCCTGATAATGAAATGACTAATATAATGAAATGACTAATGTAATGATGTTCCGGGAAGAGGAGGGTAGAGGACAGACAGGGGGAAGAGCGGTTTGGTCTCTGAAAGCAGCGCTTACCGGCCGCTCTGCGAGATGGCGTCGTCGATGGCTCGGTTCACCTGCTCGTAGTTGTAATTCTGGTCGCCGGCGTGCTTCCACATGTGCGACTTCAGCGACGGGGGGTGGCTGCACACGTAGCCGCAGAGCGCACACCTGCGGAGGCGGGATCAAACGTCAGCCGTTACCGCGCGGAGAGCCGCTCCCCGCAGCCGCGCCGCGCCGTTAGCGTGGATGAACGCGGCGCGGAACAGCTCCCCCGCGAGCGCCGTGTTCCGCCTGACGGATCTGAGGCTCCGGCTCTGAAACTCTCCTGTTTGTCCTTGAGGGTTTTTCTTTAGAAACTGCTTCTTTGTTTTCAATGAGGTTAACGCTTCAGTTCACAGGTTATTCAAGAGAAATGATAAAACGGTCCATCACTGCAATCCATAATGAGTGCATTGAAAAAGCAGTCCTTCAATTCCTGCACTTGTAGTCAAAAGACATGCACTGTTCCACACCTTTACCCCTCTCACCTGTACTGTTCCACACCTTTACCCCCTCACCTGTACTGTTCCACACCTTTACCCCTCTCACCTGTACTGTTCCACACCTTTACCCCCTCACCTGTACTGTTCCACACCTTTACCCCTCTCACCTGTACTGTTCCACACCTTTACCCCCTCACCTGTACTGTTCCACACCTTTACCCCTCTCACCTGTACTGTTCCACACCTTTACCCCTCTCACCTGTACTGTTCCACACCTTTACCCCTCTCACCTGTACTGTTCCACACCTGTACCCCCTCACCTGTACTGCTCCACACCTTTACCCCTCTCACCTGTACTGTTCCAGCAGCTGCACAGTCTGATGGTCCTGTGTGTGGCTCCTCATGTGACTCCTCAGGCTATTCATGTTGGTGGTGGCAAAATCGCAGGTGCAGCATCTACGCACAAACACAGACAAACACACACAGTGATAATCAGCTATGAGGACCTGAATTAATTAGAATTTTTATTGGCCAAAATGGGGTCTCCATTTTGTTTTACTGTACTAGACATGATTTAGGGGGGGGGGGGGGGGGGGGGGGGACCATCGGCGTCTGCCTGCGAGTCACCCCGGTAAGCCAACAGCCCGTACATGCTGGCATCGCCCCTCCCAATGCGAGACAAGACGCTGCCGCGTTGGCCCTCTCCCGAAAGGCACAGTCCAGTGAAGACCGCCTCCTCCACAAGGTTGTCACGGGGACCCCACCATGCACACGCCTCAAGTCCCGGCGCCCCTTGACCTCGTATGACCGCCAGCTGCTGCACATGGTACCGGCAGATGTTCCCAAGGAGGCCTGGCTCAAGACCAGATGGACGGACTGACGGACATCTGCAAAACCATCACGACTCCACCGCATTGTGAGTCACCCAGCAGACGTCCCGGGACAGGACTTCCTGAAAGCAGCGGACGACGCTCAACCGCACTGGCGTCGAATGCTACGAGGCAGCCACGAAAAAATGAGGCCTGAGAGACGATTGCGAGGGCCCCAGCCAGACGGTAGACCACGTCATGGCCAGCTGTCCCAAGCATCAACCACCGCCACATGGGGAACGCAGCCTGACTGACCCAGACGGTGACATAATCACTTGGCTCGCCGCGAGAGAGCTCCGTTGAATCTGTTCAAATCTAATGACATAGTAATGAAGAAGGTTGGTAAATTCATGCCTCGTCTTAAGTCATTAATACTGTGTACCGCTCATCAGAGAAGCTAATGAGATGATGCATACCAGTGCAAGCACCCCCCCCGCAGCGTGTCAAACACCTGCTGGAAAGTTGGCAGCAGATGTAACTTTAGGTACAAGGAAAAAGTAGTCCTAAGGCTTTGTTTTCCAGAGTGATGACAATGTCTCAGCTTGCCCTCCCAAAGTCTCGGTTCTGTGTCAACGCTTGTTCTGGAGAACAAGTATTAACAGTAGGGGTGTCGGCCTCGAGAGCTGTCGCTCAGCTTGCCAACCCCGGTTTCCCCAACACACAGGTGTCAAACACAGGGTCTTCCAGGAACAGACACGTTTATTAGGTTTCCAGCCAGGAGAACAAGATCAGTTTTCTTTGTGGGTTTTATACATTTTGATTGACACGTGCAGTTCAGAGACCACATTTTTCTGCTCTCGTTAAATCAACGTGGACGCAAGAGCTTTATATTTTAACAGGAATACAGCGGTTCAGGGGAAAGCGGAACCACAGTGTGATGTTTTGTAGCTGCATTCCTTTTATTGATGGATTTCTCAGAGGCGCTAGCAGCAAACTCATCGCCGACTGTGAGGAATATGGACTGGAGGACTCTCTGCCCAGAATGCATTTGCTCCATAATTTGTTTGCCAGTTCAGCTCTCTGGGAGGGGAACAGCCTTCAGGTGGCTCGTTTACTTCTGTGTTACAGCAGCCCCTGAAATACGGGCCCCTGTGCTCGTCATCTCATCCAGCCGCAGTGTCTGAGTGCGTGTTTCTGTCAATCTACGGAAATTTCCATCTGTGTGCATTTCTGTGTGTGCGTGTGTTCCTACGCATTTGTCAAATTGTTGTGCCGGTGTCTGAATCCTGCGGTATGCGTGCGTTTCCATTTCCATCAGTTTTGACATATGCGTGTGCATATGCGGCAGCATGTACATGTGTGCACGTGCCATGTGTACATACGTGTGCGTAAGTACATACGTGTGTGCGTGCAAGTGCATGTGTGTGCTTGTGTAAGCGCATGCGTGTGTAAGCGCATGTGTGTGCGTGTGTAAGCGCATGCGTGTGTGTAAGCGCATGCGTGTGCGTGTGTAAGCGCATGCGTGTCCTTTGTACATGTGATGGCAGGAGGAGCAGGGCTGTGGCAGTTTTCACTGCAGTCCATCTCCAGCCCACAGCCATGCTCAGAGTGCTCAGTGTGTTAATGTTCAGAGATGATTCACTGGGGCTCAGAGGATTACACAGTTTCATTTAGAGACACGAGTTTCTGCAAACTCTCTTTCTCTCTCTCTTTCTCTCTCACCGTCTCTCTCACCCGCCCTCACTGTCTCCCTCTCTCTCTCCCTTGAGAAATCTTCTGAGGCCTCCCACAGTCTCCAAGGCCAAGTGTGACAAACGCAGAGAAGCAACAGCACCCTGCATCACAGATATGCTTTCTGTACACAGGCCAGGTACAAAAGCTCCCCCAGTCTAGTGCGTAGCCTCGTGTCAAAATAAGAGCGCCCTTCATGTCTAACACCTTCTTCCTTTTATAGCTGCAGTACGTGACCTGCGCTTGGCAGATAGTCAGCGATGCCCGAACTCAGCTTATCCCACAGTGCCCTCTGCTGGTTGCTTTCGGTTCTGGCCTCCACTCCTCATAAGGAACGTATTCAAATGTGAAATTGAACACTGGGCGTCTTATTATCTCCGGTGTCGGAAACCATATTGAAAACCTCTTAATTCTTTCTAATGACCAATTACACAACCTAATTTAAAGTACTTTGTTTCTTAACTCGCCCTAATAACAAACCCAGAAGGCAAGAGTGCAGCAAATTACATTCCCAAATTATGTCAATACTTATACCTCTAGAATACTGTTCTTTATTGATTAAAAAACATCAACATTCCTAGCCAGGATGTTAACACAAAAATGTATTTTGGCTTGTTTTGTCTCTGTTTGTTCCACATTTTAAACAGGCATCCATTTCAGGAGTGTGCTAGTCACACAATAACAGGGCAAGAATACAAATGCCGAGGCTGCATTTTGGGAAATGATGGAAAACATTTCTCAGTAAGCTCTAGACTACAACTCCCAACTACACCTCCTGGATACTTCATGAGGCTCTGTCTACAGAGCTCACCCTGAGCCTGGATTCTGTGACACACCTACATGAACACACACCTGCTCCAGAACACACACACACACACACACACACACACACACGTCCCGTGACCTGCCAGTAGGGGGCAGCAAAGGGACAGTGCCCAGACCAGAGAGCTCCAGACACTTCACTGCACCTGTATGGCTTCTCCGTGCTGTGGATCCTCTGGTGGTTCCGCACGCCGACGGACGAGGAGCTGGTGTAGTCGCAAGCGTCACACCGGTAAATACTCAGAGAAGTTTCTGGAAGATAAGAGACGAGGAGAGGGAAATATTCAACAAGATTGTGTTCGCAGCCTTTGTCCCAAAATGAGGAGGGCATTCAGAAACATTGCACAGAAAATGTAGAGTAATTCCCAAACCTGTCGTTGGAAAATCAACCTATTAAGGAATAATAATTATGTCCCTTATGGCGTGTGCCATTATTTGCGAATGAGGGGCACAGCCAACATGATTACCATATGCGCCTATGGCCTATAGCACTGTACAGCCATTATGATATATCCCTGTGTCACATGACTCACCCTGAACAGCTTTCTTCTCCAGTGAGCCGTCTGTGGTCACCATGGTTTCCATGACGGGCACCGGCGTTGCCAAGGTTTCCTCATACCCGCGATGGTTCATCTCATCATTCGCCAGCCGTTTCTGTTTACAAAATATAAAAATAAAAAAGTATTCGTAAAACAATCACAAGTGTGAGAGCTAAGTGTAGCATTCATAAAACAATCACGTGTGAGCACTAACTGCAGTATTAATAACACAATCACAAGTGTGAGTGCTAACTGTAGTATTAATAACACAATCACAAGTGTGAGCGCTAACTGCAGTATTAATAACACAATCACAAGTGTGAGCGCTAACTATAGAATTAATAACACAATCACAAGTGTGAGGGCTAACTGCAGTATTAATAACACAATCACAAGTGTGAGAGCCAACCGTACATTATTAATAAAACAGCTGCAGAAAGAGTAGGCAGAGCCTTTCTCATGAGAGCCCTAGCATTAATAAAACCACCACTGGGGAGAGGGATGACTAATATTAATAAAACAATGCCAGACAGGAGACAAAGTGGACTCCATCTAACTCTTGTACAATGCCTGAGTAAACTGCCTGCATAACCTTTCCATCAGAGAGAGAGAAAAAAAAGAAAAAGTATGTACGCTCAAAATGTCAAGATACTGGGCTTTTGAAAAATGTCAGATTCAAAAGGCCTACATTTTCCTGACGAAAGCGGTGAAATGGGTATATTTTCTGAATGGCTGCTGCTTTTAAACAGGAGTATCAAATGAATCTTTGCCAGCGAGTCTCAAAACACGCATTGTTATCAATTTATCTTACCTTCATATAATCCACACTGGGGCAGTAAAAGAAAACAAGTGAAAATGTAAGACAACCCTTGGCAGGAATAAACATTTCACTTAGCACTGCAGCACATTATGGTGGAGTACAGGTCTGCCAAAAAATCAGTTCAATCTTACTATGTTTGACTTCAAGGCTTTAAACAAACATACATGTGAATATACTCCTCACCTTCCACCCTTCTCAAGGTTCTCCAGTGTTGGGTTTGACTGACACCCAACACTAACTAGATTACAGTTACAGTACACCAACCAATTACATAGATAACTCACCTCAGTGGGTCCAAACTGGTGGTTGATGTTGAATGTTAAAATAAAAACCCAGCTAACATAAAACATTCTCACAATGTAGCTGCAATGTAGTGGCAATGTTATACTGTGATAATGGTAATGTGATATGTGCCATGTTATAATGTGCTATGATGTTATTATGTGTTATAATGTGATGTTATAATGTGACAATGTTATAATGTGACAATGTTATAATGTGTTATAATTCATAATGTTATGGGACATAATGTTATAGATGTGATATGTTTTGTGTTATAATATGACAATGTAATAATGTGTGCTACAAGGTGATAATGTTATCATGCAATATAATGTTATAATGCTAGAAAGTGTCATGATGTTATGTTATGCGTTGTAATTTAATAATGTAATAATAATTTAATAATGTTACAATGCGATGCTATATATAATGTGTTATGTGTTGTGCGATAATGTTGTGTTAATGTAATGTTCTATGATGAAGTTATAATGTGGCTTAATGTTATGTGACACGTTATAATGTGTCAATGTTATAATGTGACAATAATATGTGATAATGTTATGCGTCATAATGCTACAATGTGTTATAATGTGATAATGTTGGATTGTGTCATAATGCTATAACGTGTTATGTGATAATGTTGGAATGTGTCATAATGATATAATGTGTGATGTGATAATGTTGGATTGTGTCATAATGCTATGTGTTATAATGTGATAATGTTGGACTGTGTCATAATGCTATAATGTGATAATGTTGGATTGTGTCATAATGCTATAATGTCTTATCATTTGATAATGTTGGATGGTGTCAATGTTATAATGTGTTATAATGTGACAATGTTGGATTGTGTCATAATGCTATGTTATAATGTGATAATGTTGGATTGTGTCAATGTTATAATGTGTTATAATGTTGGATTGTGTCATAATGCTATAATGTATTATCATGCGATAATGTGATATAATGTCATATGTGAAGTGGGTTGTGGAGCATGTTGACCCCTCACCTCACGGCCCTGCTTGCAGCAGTGCACCCTGGTCTTGCGGCGCTGGGTCACATGGTTCTCCGGGTCCGGGCTGTGGCGGGGGACGTGTTGGCAGGCCTGCTCCCGTCCCGGGCTCTGGGCATCGTGCCACAGCTCCCTCAGAATGTCCTCATCCGAGGCGCTCTCATTGGTCCGCTCCCGCAGCCTCTCGATGACGCTCAGCAGGGATAGGCTGATGCCCGCCTGCGCCGGGCTCTTGGCCACGCCCTCCCTGGCCGGGGGCTCGGTGGGGCAGGGGGGCGTAGGCGGGGCGGGCGGTGTGGTCACCGCTGTCCCAGTGTCCCTGTCGCTGGGGTTGGCTGGATTGGCTGCTATCATCGGCATGGAAACAAGGGCCTCAGCAGCCAGCGAGTGCAGGAGGAGGGACTCAGATGGCGTTCTCCTGCGAGATGGGAGAACTTTCTCATCCTCCACTGAGGCCTCCTGCTCCTCCTCTTCTTCCTCCTCCCTGCCACAGGCATCCGTGTCAGGGTGCCTCAGGAGCGGTTCGCCGGGCATCTCCCCCCTCTCTGGCAGATCCTCCACCACCACGCTGAGGCGGGCCGCCATGTCGAGATCGCTGTGGGGGGTAACCTGCTCTGAGGAGGGGAGGATGTCTGATCCCCGATCCCCCCCGACACCCACATCCGTCTCCACGGTGACCTGCAGCTCTACCGCTGTCTCCGCCGTGACAACGAACTCTGGGACGGCCGTCAGGACCAAGGAACGGGCCATGGTCTCAGGCCGGGGCGCCGGATTGGCCGAGTCCTCAGGCCGGGGCAGCGGATTGGGCACGGCCCCAGGTCGGAGCGGCTGATTGGGCATGTCCTCAGGACGGGGCGTTGGATTGGGCGCGTCCTCAGGCCGGGGCGTGTCCTGGAACACGGGGTAGGAGCAGCTGAGCAGGCCGGCGTGCTTCCAGGCGTGGGTCTTCAGGGTGCGCTGCTGCCCGCACACATAGCTGCAGATCAGACATCGGTACGTGCCGCACCGCTCCTGGCAGAACCACGCCTGCTCCAGAGGCCCCAAACCAGCCATCGCTGCCCCAGAGCGCCCAAGCTCCATCCCCACGTCTCCTGGAGGCTCCTGGGTGGGTTTTCCTGACCGGCAACCCTCTGTATCTTTGGGCTTCTTTAGGGACCCCCCCTGGACCTCTCTTACCGTCGTGGGGCCACAGGGCGAGCGGGGTCGCTTCCTGCCCGAGAGGGAAAACCTGCGAGGGCGCTGTCGCTCCACAATCTTGCTCAGCTTCTCAATCACCTGAATCAGGGAGTCCTCGGCTGTATGCAGGGCAACCGCCGGCTCCTTCTGCTGCCCCCTAGAGGGAGAAATCAGCACTGCACCTCCACAGGTCTCCATGGCTGACGAAAGGGGATATAAAACTGTAAATCAAATGGAAAACAATTAAAACGGTTCAAAAACAGAGGGCTCATGCTGTAGGCGAAGGTGACGGGGAATGGATCTCATTATGCCCTCAGGTACAATGGCACAGGACACAGTGATAAGGCAAAGTTATTTCAGGAAGAGTGCAATGGCAGGACTGTATATCAGTCTGTTTTCAACAGTCTGACAGCTGCTAACAATGCAAATATTATGCAAATGAATACTTGTCTTACTTTTCATCCTGGTAAAATAAAGGAGAAACAGATTTCAGTGTGTGTGTGTGTGTGTGTGTGTGTGTGTGTGTGTGTGTGTGTGTGTACAAAGAAACTTAAAGTTAAGTGCATTCCTTCAATGACTCCACATTATGTCATTTCCTTTGCAAATCGTTTAACATGTGGTGCACGTACTTGGAGGCATTTTTGTGTAGGGTCATTCCAGTTCAAATGCCATGAATAAGGACCAAGGACAATCAAAGGGAAGTCTAAGTTGGCAGTCTTAATTTCTATTGTGACAACTAAGACCATGTAATAAATGCCTTTTATCATAGTTAAAGATTTCCAGACTGCGCACCCAGAATCGTCTTTGATGAGGAGAATATCATTCTTTTCAATTCTTCCATCATTTTGATTAGCAGTCTTTGACACAAACCACATTTAAAAATAATAATATTGTAAACTTATTTGTTGGCAGGAAGTAACCTTTTAAAGGTGTCTTTCTGTGAACACGGTCATGCAATTTCCCACTCGCTAAAGTGCAACATTACCATCTGAACAGTGCGGTGCGACAAAAATAGCACTCCACATGGCTAATAATGCGGCGAACAGTAGCTACAGAAATAATTGCTTGCGAGCTAACTTTAACGTTGCGGAACCTAACTCAAACCAAGCGAGTTTGTTCTCGATACCCGACTACGTAGTCAACTTTATAACCACACGAAGAGAAGAGACGTTACCATTACTGACACTGGCATGACGCGTAGGTAGAACGCGTGAATCTACCTGAAACACAACTTACTAAAAACCATTACGTTTCCGAGCGGCTAACGTTGAATTCTCAACATTCAGATTTTTAGTACATACTGCTGTAAAAGTGAAATGTACATTTTCAAGGTAATTTTATAAGAGGGCTGGCCCATTGAAACATAATGTGGAAAAAGGGGCAGGGCAAAGTTATTGCCATCTGTTCTGCATGTCAGCGCCACACGTGTCAAACTTTTATACTATCCAGCACACCCTAAACAAGTAAAACAAGTAATTACACTCGTCTCCTTATGTCCTGGCCGAGAATTGGACAATTTAAATTAATTGTTTCAGTACTTACTGTTCCAACAATGCTACGCGATTTTTCACCTCAACACATGGAGCAGTCTGTAAGCGTTCTCCCCTCCGGCAAGTGAGGTGGGTAACGTCAGCTGGTACAGCGATCTCACGCAAATGTAGTTACTCAAAATGGCGAGGATGGAGCGTTGATCACGTGACTTATTCACAGGTCAGGTGATCATAATGATAACTTTATCAGGACTTGGTTTATGGCCGACAAACAATAGAATACTGTATTGTAATACTGATTCAGATTCACTACCTCCAACAACTTTAAGTTTTTATTTTAAATCTTATGTGCTATATTTTTGCAGTCCACACACATATGGGTCTTCCTTGTCAAATGTTGGTGTGAAGAACTGAGGAAGTATAATCCAAGCAGTCTTCTCTGCTCAACATCTTTTTGCTAACTGGTTCTCCCATCTTTTCAATGTTCACTAACCCTAACCCAATCAGTCAGGAAGGCAGATTCCCAGTCTAATAAAATATATTTTCAGACTGTACCTCAATGTTTTATTTAGTAATAATAATAATAACTTTATTTTTTTTCTCCCACTGTTAGCACGCTTTAAATGTGTGCTGATGGTGGTGTCACTTATACTGTAGCTGTCTGTCTCTGCCTCTGTTAGTGTTTGCTTTCCTAATGCACTATTGTGTATGTCATTGACGAAAGGTGTTACCCGACTGAACAAACAGTGAATTATATAACTGTTAGGTGGGTTTAAATGTAATATGGTAAATAGAATCATGCATCATTTTTTAATTTTTTTAAATACAGAATTACTGGGCTTGGCTTCCCCCAGTTTTTCCCTAATTTGCCTTCCATTCAGCGTGCATGATGTGTTGTTTTCTATTTCTGATCAAAGAAAATGAATGCACAAGTTTTCACCATTAACTCATTATAGCTTTCTATAATCGCGAAAAGCTGCATGGTGTAAGAAGTATCCAGACATTGCTTCTACCTGCATAAATGTTGGTATACTGTATCTCTATTCGGGTTGTCTGTTTAGTTGTTTAGAGCAAACAAACCCTGCCAACTATCACCATAGGTTATACCAATAAAGAAGAAATGAAGAACGGTGCGGACATACTGTACCAGTCAAAAGTTTGGACACACCTTGCCCTTTTCTGGATTTTTTGATTAATGTTTTATTTCCACTGTTTATAATCAAGCAATTCATATGTGGTCAAAGTGCAGATTCTCATATTTTATTAAACCATGTTTTTATACATTTTGGTTGCACCATGTAGTAATTACAGCACTTTTTATACATTGCCCCCCATTTCAACGTTTGAGACAATTTAACATAATGTCAAATAAAATAGTCATGTTTTGTATTTGGTTGCATATCCATTGCATAGCATGACTTCCTGATGTCTGTGACCTATCAACATCACCAGAGTCTGGATATCTTGTTCTCAGGTTGTCCTACAAGCGATACTATAACTCTTTGCATTTGAATGGATCTCTATGGGAATTGGGGGGGAATGTAGCTATACATAAACTATAATATAGCTATTCATTTGCAAGCATTTCTGAATAATGAATCATATTATTTTTGCATAATCGTTACTATAAATTATTGCAATATACTTGTATGTTTGTTTTGGCTTTTAATCAGAGGCTTGTTCATGCACAACTTTCCTCTTGATTCCTCAATATGTGTGGACACTTGAAGACATTTTACATGGCAATTCTGCTCTATCAAGACGATAATATGGATATAGGCTACTATAAAGGCCCATATCAGAAAATTTGTCTCTGTCTGTCTGTCTGTCTGTCTGTTTTTCTCTGTCAATATCATATATTTAATATCATATCATAATATCATACACTTTCTCTCTCCTCTCTTTCTCCATCTTTCTCCATCTCTCTCTGTCTGTGTCTCTCTCTTTTTCTCTCCCTTAATATCATATATTTAATATAATACCATAATATCATATACTTTTCACATTATTCCACCTTATTTTATTACTGCTAATACCTAAAATAACTATTACTTGGCCTGCCTGTTCTTCAGCGGCACAGAAGTGTAGCTCTAATAAAATTTGACAGGCAAAATGCTTTTTCCCAGCCATTACCCCACAGCCGGAGGCATGGAGCCATCTTTTTTTGTAAACGTTACACTTAGAGCTTAGTTGTTCTGAAGCAGCAATACTTCAGTTGAAGCAATTATTTTTGAATTTTGTATTGTTCATTTTTGAATTGGGTGGGGGAGTGGGGTGGGGTGGGGGGGGGGGTTTGAGTTGAAGAGCGACAATGTGATTGCAACAAAATGTAGCTTGTCACTAGAAATGTGATAGATAATTGGATATTTTTGTATCTGTGTGTGTGCGTGTGCTTGTGTGTGTGCATATGTGTGTACGTGTGTGTGTGTGTGTGTGTGTGTGTGTTCATGCAGAGCTGCCACTGAGCTCAAAGAAAATCTTTATTTGTGCCCTTCCCTGTTTTGAGGTGTATCATCATGTATGTGCTGTGGGCGGGTCGTAGCCGTGGTTACTGACACAATTACTACCCGGACCAGAGGTGTATCATCATTTGTGTGGTGTGGGCGGGTCGTAGCTGTGGTTACCGACATGTGCATGGGGACAGGAGGACAGGGGACGGGGGTCAGTTTTTTCAAAGAAAAATCACACACCATGTCAATGTTGATGTAGTGTACTCTTTTGGGGTTTTCAAGACTACAATTCACATAGCTCTACATAGTCTTTAAACTGCAGGCAAAATGGCCAGGCCCAACAGCCTTGCTGATATGAAACATTCACATGTTTGAGTGGTTTCTGGGAGGAGCCCAGTTGTCTGGTGGGAAATACTCAAGATGGCCTGTGGGTGGCAGTATAAGACTGTGGGTCAGCTTGATTTACCTGAGGCAGGATAGGATTGAATTTCAATAGGCCAAGGACTGTTGGGTGCGTGTTTTCACTCCATACATACATAAGATAAAAGCATGATTATTATTTACTATATTATTTGCTTTTGCAGTTTTGCTGCTGATAAAACACTAGTTGCTACAGGTCGATGAGTATTTTCAATATGAAACAAATATAATGAGTTCATACATACATACATACATACATATAATTATAATGTAATATAATGTAATGTATAATGTATAATGTATAATGTATAATGTGATGTTTTAATGTAATTATAATGCATAATTATAATGCAAGTGGTGTATCACGTATTATAAGCCAACTTGAGAATACTCATCAGCTTATAATGCATACAAAAGATAATAACAATCATCATTTTAGCAACCACAAATATTCAAATACAACTTATTTTATTTTCAAAACAGATATATACAACAGACATGTCCAATGCTAATTCAACTATAACGCAGTTGGAATCCATCCGCTTCTTGTGTAAAACATATAGAACAAAATGTTGAGTTAGTACATGCAACAATATAGAAAAGTGAAGCAACAATATTTTGAATGCCAAGTTCTTTGTATCACTGTTCCCATACTATACATTTGCAAGACTACAATATTTATTTATTTATTTTGCTTTTTAAATCATCCATTAGCTCTATGCTCTAGCCAATCAGGGGACAGTAAAGGGTTGGATTATTTACAGCATTTTATCCGGTCCTATAAACCTATTTATTTATTTCTCCATTCCCAGACTGCTTAAGTTACAAGAAATCACCGCAGTGTTCCCTTTCTACAGCTGGAGCTCGAGACTTATTTCTGTTCGCCAGTAAATTACTTATTGATCAGCCACTCGTTAGACAGAATAAAGAAATAAATAAATGCTGCAATTCTACTATGGTAACACATGAGCTTCTTCTATGTTCAAGCTCAACACCATTTATTTCTGGATGTGTGAAATAATAATAAGGCAGGATTAGCACTGTGTTTTGATTTTGGCCTCGACCAGTGTTCAGGCTTAACTCTGACCTGCTCTGGCCAGTCTGCTAAAGCGTAGTGTGACTGCTCTAAGCAGCCATCGACACTGCATTTACAACATACTATTAATGGAGGGAGAGGGAGCCGACACAGTCCAGTGAGCACCCTGCGTTCTGCGAGCGATTCCCTCTGCTGCTGTCCTCTCCACACACTCAGGCTTTACTGCCACCTTTTCAAAATGGAGGGAGCCACGGACACTTCTGTTTTACACACTCTCAACGCTTCCAGTGTATGTAGTTTCATTAAAAAGTTTAAACTGCATGAAAATGATTGCATACATAAATTATATTTATTAGATGCAATATATATATATATACATATATTGCATATAATAAATATATATATGTATTGCATATAATAAATATATCGTATTGTATTGTTATGTACTATATGTCCCTTATTGCGTATGCTAGGTGCCAAATGGAAGAGATTTTCATCTCAGTGACTTCCTAGTCAAATAAAGGAATAAAGGATAGCTATATATATGTATTGTTGAAATATAAATAAAAATGAAATATAAATACAAATTATATTTACCCACCCCACAATTACACAAGAAAGAATACAATTAATAATAAAACTATAATGGAGAGGTGATTTTATTCAGTTAACTGAACAGAACACATCTGGATATTATGAGGAATATTACAGGATCAGTTATCTAATAAACATATATTTATAGCCTAATTATTTGCTGATGTGTCAAATTAACAACATTCAGCAGACTAGATTTACACCTGATAGTTCTTGCATTTGTATCATTTCATTAATATATTAGACCAAAAACACGGATTACGGTTTATCATAAAACCTACAAAATGATTCATACACACTGCAATAATGATTTATAGGTGTAATAAACCATGTTTATAAGACCAGTGAAATTAATTAAAGGACAATCTTACATGCAACATTCACCCAAATTATGGAAATACTGTCCAATTATTTCCTTGTAAAAGCAGAAAATACCCATGACATTAAATAACCAAATAACAGAATATTGGTAGCACTTAATCTTCATTTATCCTTGATACGGTCAGTGAACAATTTGTTATTAGGTAAGTTATTCTTTTTAAAACAGGAGATACAAATCCTTGCAGTCTTTTATACATGTCCCATATTTCATATGAAAGTCTACTGTATAAAACTGTTAAAATATGTAATAGCTGTTTGGAATATCACTACAAATGTTTTGCACATTGTTGTCTTCATGTTTTATATTGAGTGATTCTAATTAATGTGATTCTGAGTGAATAGAAATACTTTTAAATTATGATTTACCATTTTGATATATTTGAATTACAATTTAAATATACAAATTTGCTTTCTTTCCTGTTTGAAGTTCTTTATCCATCAGCTCATGGTTGCCCTTGTGAAGTCACACATCCTCACATTGTAATAGTGTGTGTTTATTATTTTGTTTGTTATTTTTCATTTTTACAATCATAATAATAATAATCGTAATAATCATAAAAAGAAGGGGTGGGGCGGGGGACTCGTTTTATTTCTATAACAGGCAGCAGCTTTGCACATGATATCATGAGGAATATTGTTACAGTCGGTGCAGCCAAGCGCAGTTAATGTGTTAATGACAATACACCAGAGGCTAGACGCAATGCTGTACAGTATCACGAGGGCAGAGCAGGTGGACATGTGTAAAATGCAAAATAACAGGCTCCTCTTTGGTCTGCCATGTCCTACAAGAACATGGCTACCACAGGGAGGTGAGGGCAGTATGTTTAAATGTTTAATCCGGCCTTCTGAAACGGGCTCTGTTCCACAGAAGGTCCGCTGTGCCAGCATCAACATGCAGCATCACAACACCATATTCCTGCTTCCAGGCTTTATATGTGCTGCTCTCATATAGGAAAATAGTAAATGGTAAATGGTTGACATTTATATAGCGCTGGGAGCAATTTGTGGTTAGGTGTCTTGCTCAGGTACACTTCGACACAGCCCGGGCGGGGGATCGAACCGGCAACCCTCCGACTGAGAGATGACTGCCCAAAATAGTCCCAAGTCATTTTATTCTCGCTGCAATGGGCTGAGAATAACTACCTGTAATTACAGCCTGGGATTTGCAGTAAATAGGCCGCAATTTAACTCATGGCTTGAAGTTAATTAGTGTTTAATTACAGTGGGCAAAAAACCATTATCTTTTGTTAAAGATTATTAAAGGGCTTGGCAATTAGCAATCGGCTGGGTGAGTGGTGTAGTGGTGTAGTGACTCAGTAATGTTCCAGTGTGAATGCCTAAGGGAAAATGTCCAAGCCTGTCTGTGCAATGCATTATGGGGATTGCTGTTTTCATGAAGGATGCTGAAAATGTGTGGAATCTATGTTTGTAACCTGGGATCACCTTGGGTCGATCACTCTGGAGGGTGTAGTTCTCACTGATATAATGTAAGAGTAGAGTGCTTCCAAAGCAAATTATATTACACATGAAAACATAAAACTGTGTGTGTATGTGTGTGCGTGAGTGCGTGCATGTGTGTGTGTAAAAAGGAGTATTAAGTAGGCCTACTCATTATGAGTAACGTTACTCCAAAAAGATTTGACTAAATATGTGATTCGGTAAATAAAAAATATAAGGATGTTTTCCACACTGAATCAGTGCTGAATAGTACTAACGCAATGTTTTGCCGAGTGATCACAGACTCACCAATCCTCAGTCTTAATACAAACCATGCTACACTACATCAACACACCAGCAGAGGGTGCTATTTCCTACAACTGAAGCACCACCCCATCATATATATACTGGTGACTTGATGGCTCATTTGTCTTCGGGTCACTGTTTTCAAGTGCTAAGTCACTCACTGACCAATTAGGCTTTTATGCATACTATCAAGCATACCAAAGTAAGAAAAGACATTCTCTCAAACAGGGGGAAGCTACAAAGCATAACAAAATGATTTTAACTCAGTTTGGCAGTCAGGTGCATCCCTGTGTGTTAATAATAATAATTTGTTTATCCAAAGCGACTTAGAGTTGATCAGACTAAGCAGGGGACAAATGCCCCCGGGAGCAATGTGGGCTTAAGGGCTTTCTCAAGGGCCCAACAGCAGTGTGGTTCCTATCGTGCCTACGACGGGGCTTAAACCATCAACCTTCTGGGTCCCAGTCATGTAAATTTGCCACTAGGCTGCCCATAGTAGTTTGTGTTCTAGTCCGTGGTCCTAGGTACGAGCTGAGAGCGCGTTGGGAAGTTGGGACACATTCCCTCTCTGGATCCAGATCCCTCCTTTAGTCTGTGCAGAGTTTCACAATTAGCTGCAGTCAGTTATGTCAGTTATGTTTCAGCTCCTCAGAAATCTGCTTCGAGGGCTTTGTCTCTTCCTCATCCTCTCCGGTGCGATATGTTTAGTGTGTGTGTGTGTGTGTGTTTGTGTGTGTGTGGGTGTGTGAGCATGTGTGTTTATGTGTGTGTCTGTGGGCAAGTGTGTGTGTGTGTGTGTGTGCATGTGTGTTTATGTGTGTGTCTGTGGGCAAGTGTGTGTGTGTTCATGTTCATGAGATATATATACACACACTGTGCGTTTGGCACAGCACCAGAACATCTTCTTGTCATTGTTAAGGGCCTGTTTGGTTAGCAGCGAGGCACTGGATTGGGTCAGCTTTTCATAAACACACGCAGCCATAAGCAGCACTCATCCACGCCTGTGTGCTGCACTCAGAGAAGCGATGGGGAGAGGGCCGTCGCGACCGCTGGCTGCTTTAATTTCACACATATAAACGTGCCGCACAAATCACAGGATTCCGCCCAACGTCACCTATATTATGCTGTTTGTCAACTAGAGAAGCAAACACATTCCTAATAAAAGTCATAAAATGCAATATGCCGTTCATTTGCATGCGTACCTGCGAAGCTCTGCTTCTCCGACGTGCTTTATGTGACTTTAAGAACACGTGTCACGCTGAGACAGAACAATATTAATGAGTTTGATTATCCTGTTGTCAGGCAGGTTGTGCATTCCAATTTCCCGTTTTTAATCATTACAGTAAAATATCCGTGCCCGAGGGCGTCTTTCACGCTTTTACACTCCGCGAAATGAAAGGGAAAAATAATAATTGTTTTTGCAAGATTTAATAACATGCAATAAAAACCAGCCAACCACGTTTTTCCCCCTCTGTAGTCAATCTCGTTTTTATTGTAAAACATTTTTGTCTTTTTTTTTTTTGATTACTAGCAAACACTAATAAATATTCCTCCTTCCCTAAGGAGGGCTAATTCTCTGTGCAGATGAGGTATCACGCACCTGTCTCACATGATTATTCCTCCGCGGTTGTGCTTAGGGGACGGGGATGGATCTTTTTTAAAGAATTTTTGGTTTCGGACTTTCATCCCAACACAGTCCCCTTGGAGCAGCTCCACATCCTGCGGGCCGTAGTGTCTGCGGGCGTTTGTCTCAACCGTGCTAGACCACCTGATTTCACTGATTAGCTTATTATCTGCATCAAGCAGGTGAACTAATTAGTGAAATCAGGTGGTGTAGCACAGGGAGCAAATACCTGCAGACTCTGTGGCCCGCAGGACGTGGAGTTGAGTAGCACTGCCTTGAAGGGCTCCTGTTTAAACCCGGTGCCATGTTCACTGTTCCTGAAACAACGTCCCAGCTATGGTATGAAGCAGGTCATTCCAAGCATTCCAAGTCACTGGTTTCCAAGTTCTTACCTCAAACCCAAGTCAAATCCCAAGTCTCCAGCTCAAGTCCCATTCCAAGTCCTCTCTATGTTATTCATAATACTGTCCTGGAATGACAAACAGTAAAAAGAATCACATTTTACAGCTATTAAAAAATTACAATGAACCCCCCTGGATGGACAATGAATAGCCAATTATATGGTAACTATTACACAAAAAATTCCAAGTCAAGTCCCAAGTCACAGACGGTTGATTCCATATCAAGTCACAAGACAGGAAACGTGCTCTGAAAAGTGGCAGGAAAAAATAAATGAAGACGAAGAGAAAGCGTGAGTTAGGAAAATGGAATGTCCTTGCTCCTTTAAATGTCACTCCGAAGCCATGTCAGTTACTGACGTCGCAGATGGGGAGAGGTGGATCCACAGGTCGATCATTTGTACGTCAGGCTTTCCGCAAAAATACTTGTGCAAAGAATATGCAGATGTTTTCTTGCTCAAAGGAAAGATTGGGCATTCCTTCTATTTCTAGCTCAGAGAAGGAACATTTAAGGGGTTGGAATATCCTTGAAAATGGAGGACCTCAATCGATTTCCAGGTCCAGAGCAAGTAAAAGAAAAAAGAGGGGAAAAATAAGCGATTGGAATGAGTTCCTCTGGTTTCTTGTCAGTGATGAGCCTCATTTAAAGGGATATTTCTCCCTAAAGAGAATGCTATTCATTAATTTTCTTATCTAGAGAAATTGCTTTTAGCCTGATAATGACAGCTCTTTGTAGAGCGTCTTTGTAGATTTCACTTATCCATCAAAAAGGCGTCACAAGCCCTCAAAACTAATAGAGGTCCGAGGACGAGGAGGAAGCAGTTATGGCTCTGCTGAAAACAATAAAAACTAATGCCCTAATTTGTGAGAATGGGTCATTTGGAGCCTGTATCTGCAGTTATAGCCATAATCGTAATGATACAGGCCTAACCTTTTAATGATCTCATTTTCATTAAAAACTTGCTAACAAGATAAAGTTTCTTGCTAAAAAAGATGAAGATGTCATTGCCTCTACATTTTTCCAGTTAAAAATATAAAGGAAGGAAACATTACATTTTAGGGTGGACAATTATTTTAACAGCAAGGGAAGCTGAAGTTAAAGGCGATAATCACAAAATATTTTCACGCGCTATCTCTATTACCACACTGCAGTCACGATGGACATGTCATCATGTTGGGTACCTGTAATAGCCGTGACTGTGGCTTTAGGATCAGTGGTGCTGTGATGAAATCTCTGTGAGAAAGGGGAATATAATGTCATCCTCTTTTAAATGTCACAGGACTGATATACACTCGCTGAGTACTTAATTAGGTAGACTTGTATACCAGCTTGTTAATGCAAATTTAATCAGCCAATCATGTGGCAGCAACTAAGCCTAGACCAAATGTCAGAATGGGGAAGAATTATAGTAAGTGACTTTGATCGTGGAATGACTGCTGGTGCCAGACAGGGTGGTTTGAATATCTCAGAAACAGTTGATTTCCTGGGATATTCACGCACAACAGTCTCTAGCGTTTGCAGAGAATGGTATGAATAACGAAAAGCATCCAGCAAGTAGCAGTTCTGAGGGCAGAAATGTGTTGTTAATGAGAGACTTCAGAGGAGAATGGCCAGACTGGTCGAAGCTGACAGGAAGGTGACAGTAACGCAAATAACCACACATGGCAACCGTGGTATGCAGAAGACCATCTCTCAACACACAACGTGTAGAACCTCTTAAGTGGATAGGCTACAGCAGCCGAAGACCAAGTTTACACGCATGTGTGTATGTGTTTGTGTGTGTGTACGTATATGTGTATGTGTTTGTGTATGTGTATGTGTGTGTCTGCGTATGTGTGTGTCTGTGTGAATGTGTATGTGTCTCTGTGTGTGTATATGTGTTTGTGTGTGTCTGGGTGTCTGTGTGAATGTGTATGTGTCTCTGTGTGTGTGTATATGTGTTTGTGTGTGTACGTGTGTGTGTATGTGTGTCTGTGTGTATGTGCATATGCACCCCACCCCCGCCTCCTTCACTGGGCCCTGTGGAAGAGCTGCTTTCACACAGAGAGACACTGAACAGCCCCCTGCTGCAGTGCTGGGATCATCCTCTGGAAAGCCCTGGCTAATCAAACTCATTAATCTACATGTTGTGGAGGGATGGAGGTTATGAATAGTAATTTAGGAATTAATGTGCCACACAATAGTCGCTCCCCTGCCCTCCAATACACCTCCCCCTCACCAAGCTATCATGCACTTTTCTCTTTCCCCCTTTTGGGAGAGGGAACAGAACTATGGGCGACGGCATTCATAAAGACAACGTCCCCTTCTTATGACATCATCACTGTTGCCTATCCTGAGGCAGTGAGACGGTGTGATGAGAAGTGTAATCTCTCTCGGTTCTCTCCAGTCTGTTCTTGCGTCTCCTCCACATGCTCCCAAGTGTGTGGAGGCTGACAGCAAAGCAAAACACGGAGGAAGCATCTGCCTGGATGTGTTAAGTATTGCTAATTACTTAACACTTCCAGGCTGGGGCCATGGGTAGTTCAGCTGAACTGCTTCTCCAGTTTCTCAAAAGATTTCCTGAAGTATGTACACACGTTACTGTAAGCCACAGCTGTTAGATATGTTCAGCAGATATCCTGATACACACGCATTGCATTAAAAGTTCCTCCTCTGGTATTGGTGCGGTTCCGACCAGTCGGCCCATGATGTAGCTAGTGCAGAACTTACCACTGTACCAGAACTTCCAAGGAGTTCCAGAGTGTCTGGCTAGCACAGGGGTTCCCAAACTGTGGGTCGGGACCCCATGTTGGGTCGCTTGATTTCAGGATGGGGTTGCCTGAAAAATGTTTTTAATGCTATTTTTGTCTCTTTAAAATATGTGAATGTAGGCCACTACATGTTTAACATTACAACCCAACTATAATAAAGCAATGAGGCAGGAGATTGTGGTATATTTCCAGTATAGTCGTGGCTAAAGGGTGTTGTTAGGCACAAGATGTGTGTGGGTGGGGTGTTGGGGTTGTGTGTGTGTGGGGTGTTGGGGTCGTGTGTGTAGGTGGGGTATTGGGGTCGTCAGTATGTGTGGGGTGTTGGGGTCGTGCGTGTGGGTAAGGTGCTGGGGCCGTGTGTGTGTGTGGGGGGGTGTTGGGGTTGTGTAAGTTTGGGAACATTAATTTATGGTCACATCAGAACAATGTTTAGCAACCCCTGAGCTAGCATACAGAACATCTGCAGGGAAACTCAGAACCATATTAGTCAGAGGACAGCGGTACTTCAAGTAGAGTTCTTGAAGCAAAGGCGCGATTCAGATCCGGTCCAGACGAGAACATTTCCCTAAGATTCCCACCCTGAGCTTTGTGTTTAGTGGCAGGCGGCGTTGGTGAGCAGCAGGGGGAAGCTGTCAGAGGGCGTGCGATCGGGCTGCGGGCGTTTGTTTGGAGGCGGGTTGGTGTAGCTGCTCTGTGTTCTCCGCCGCCCGCGGCTCCTCCCTTTGATACCGCCGCGGCTCCGCTCAGCCGCGTATCCGTGCAGATGAAAGCCAGAGAAGTTAAAAAAGAACAAAGAGGCTGAGAAAACAAAGGGAGTCAGGACCAAATAACAAACACTCAAAAGCGTTTCACAGAGCAGTTAAATGTGTTCTTTCCTCCCCCTCTCTCTCTCTCGGTCTCTCTTCCTTTCTCTTCCTCTCGCTCTCATTCCCTCTCTCTTTCTCTCTCACTCCCTCCCTCTTCCTCTCTCACTTACTCTCTCTCCATCTCTCTCTTCCTCTCTCTCTGTTTTCTTCTCACTTTTCTCTCTCACCCCCTCACTCTCTTCTTCTCAATCTCTCTCAGATATGAGAAGAACAAAGAAGCATGAACTATGAAGACAGACTCAGAAGAATGTGTTTTCTCGTATCCTCGGAGAGAACCTTTGAGTCGTGTGAGAGTGTGGGAGGAGGAGGCACTGTAAGTGACTGAAGCACAACTCGTTTGTTTGCAGTGAGCTATCTATCCATCACTGAACAGCGCGATGGAAAATGATGAATGCTCCTGCTTTAAATCACGTCTTTATGCCACAACTTTGTTCTCTTACAGTGTGATTATAACTGCGTGTGTGTCCTTTGTAAACAAAAGAAAATCTGAGCTCTGAAATGATCACTTTCATGGTTACAGATTTTGTCACAAAATAGAAAATGAAAAAGAACTGGAAGAACTCTCTTCTTTCGCCCTCTCTGTGTGTGTGTTTATGTGAGGGCACACGGGTATGTAACGTAATGTAATATAATGTATCTACTTCCTTTTGTAGCTTTTACACATTTTATTACATGGCAATTAAAGGAAACTAACGTTTTAAGTGAGCAGCAGTTTGCCAGACAACTATGATGTGGTGTGTGTCTGTATTTACGCAGAAATGAATCCAACATTTCTGGGAAAAAATTTAAATGTATGTCCTGGCAAAAGTGATACAGTAGGTTTGACTTAATAATCAGACACAAGGACCCCAAGCAGATTTATGTTCAAATGGACTGGGACACATTTGTACAAACTCTTTCTTCCACAATAAATCTAGGGTAAATCTTTAGCACCCCAATCACAAACCTTAATATGAATACGAATTCAAAGTCTGTGAGAGGAAGACATTTTAATTGAATGCTAACGACTCACAAAATGGGTTCTCTCTCTTCGCTGTGTGGGTAGTGTGTGTGGGAGTCAGCTGCATGTATCCCAGGATGCACTGGTGACCTGATACTTACTACTCACATCGTAGAATGCCACCCACGGTGCCTTGATCTGATGATGTTAACTTATGCATTTCTACACATTTAATCTCTGTGAGATGAATCAGATGCTGTCAGATCATTCAGAGGGAAGGAATAAGCCTTTAATCTTGTGAGTTTTCCTGGAAATAGGCCTCGAAAAAAGGTCATTTACCCCCACTACCCTTTAAATAAAGCACAGACCCCAAACATCTGGAGCTACAATAGTGATGTAAAAACATGCCTATTCTTCAAACGCGAACATAAATGCCATAATCATCTGAGTTTGTTTTAGATAATTCCCATCACTTTGACGAATGAATTCATTATTTTCGTTTTTTGCTGTTTTCCCTCCTCTGTAGCCCTTGTCTGTTTGCCACTAGTTGTCAGAGATTTTTCCCCATTGAGTTAAATTACTCTGAGGGCTCTGCTTCAGCAACTCAATAAATAGAAAGATAAAGTTTCATACATTTTTAAAGTCCCTCAACAATCCAGAAGAAGAGGAGGAAGAAGATGAGGAGGAAGAAGAATGGATGGTTTCTTCTTGCACTTTTGCTTCATATAGTGTCAAACCACAAATGATCTGTGATCTCACCAAAGAAAATAAAATAACAAAATAATCATGTGTGTTTCTGTGAGAGTGTATGTGTGTGTGTGAGTGTGTGTGTGTGTGTGTGCATGTGGGGGTATGTACATGTGTATGTGTGTGCATGTGTGTGTGTGCATGTATGTGCGTGTGTCTGTGTGTGTGTGTGTATGTGTGTATAAGTGTGTGAGTGTGTGCGTGTGTGTATGTTTGCGTGAGTGTGTGTGTGTGTGTGTGTGAGTGTGCCTGTGTGTGTGTATGTGTGCGTGAGTGTGTGTGTGTGTGTGTGTGTGAGAGTCTGAGTGTGTGAGTGACATGCCATGTTTTAAGCTGTATCAGGGTGTATGTTATACTTACTCACTGTCCATCTCAGACAGAGTTTGAGTGCTTTGGGAGAGTCATAAGAGAGATAGTCTATAATCCCTCTTCCCAATCCATACAGGCGACAGTGAGCCCTGACAACTGCCTGTCAATCAAGTGTGTCCATAAAGTCCCTCACCAACCGCACACCAAACCTGCACTAGCCCCCTCCCGCTCTCCCTCCACCACCAGATAAGTACAGTGGATGTTTATGGCTTGTGCAGGAAACCTTCCAATGGAAATAAAAGCCTATTTCAATGGAACTGAAGTGACGATAGACAGAAGAAAGCCTTAGATTTAGTGGTCATTATGTCTGTCTTCATCTGGTATTCAAAAAGGAATGGAAGCACGCATGCAACTGACTCTTAAAATGGCTCATACTGTCCTGGTGTGTTTTTCCTGGCCTATGCCCACGTACCGACTTATCAGGACTGTGTGGATGGACATACGGTGGTCCTGAATGACCATAAAACACTAACATACTCTGGGACTGGGTGTCCATTGAGTACTCTCTTGTAAGCTCGATGTGGTATGCTGAGACCTGAACGTACAGAATGGAATCGATATGTAGTCCGCGTTCTATGGTCCACTCTCGCTGATTAAAACATGAATATCAGACACTTAGTTGAAGCAAATTGCGAGAAAAATTTTCAAAGGGGCCAAGCATAAAAACATCTTCACTTCTCAAGAGAGAGAGGGGGCTTATTATCCTGTACGGTTGGCACGGAGATGGAAAGGCACTTCTTATTCATCTTACTAAAGGTGTAATGAATGGCTACAGCAGCATTAGCATCCATTTTGTGCAGGTACGATCTGCGAGGATCACTCACTTCAATCATACTGGAGCTGTCTGCCTGTGAAGGGGCTCATTCCTCATGCACATAAACTGCAGAAATTAACACAGAAAGACAGACCCAGGAAGAACGCAACACAGCCTTTAGGTGGAGACAGTGAGCAGCTGTAGACTTATCTGTGTGTATATGTGTGTGTGAGAGTGAATGTGTTAACGTGTGTGAGAGAGAATGAGTGAATGTGTGAGAGAGTGTGAGTGTGTGTGTGTGTGAGAGTGAATGTGTTAATGTGTGTGAGAGAGTGAGTGAGTGAGAGAGTGAGTGAGTGAGTGAGTGAGTGTGTGTGAGTGAATGAGAGTGAGTGAGTGAGAGTGAGAGTGTGAGTGAGTGAGTGAGTGTGTGTGTGAGACTGAGTGAGTGTGTGTGTGAGTGAGTGAGTGTGTGTGAGTGAATGAGAGTGAGTGAGTGAGAGTGAGAGTGTGAGTGAGTGAGTGAGTGTGTGTGTGAGACTGAGTGAGTGTGTGTGTGAGTGAGTGAGTGTGTGTGTGAGACTGAGTGTGTGTGTGAGTGAGTGAGTGAGTTTGTGAGTGTGAGTGTGAGTGTGAGTGAGTGAGTGAGTGAGTGACTGTGTGTGAGACTGAGTGAGTGTGTGAGTGAGTGAGTGAGTGTGTGTTTGAGGACTGAGGAAGAAAAAATAAAAATGAGGGAAGATCAAATGGCATTGACTGCTGCAGAGGTTCAGTATAGAGTCACAATAGTCCTGGTTTTGCGATGAAATCCTGGATTGGAAAACTATTACAAAAAAAGAAATGAAGAAAATAATAAAGATAATTCAATTTTGAACACAGATTCTACCTATCTACTCTAGTTAAAAGGCACTCTGTGTGTCTATTGTACTCTTTCAGAGTCTACCTCATTCTTTACATCTCACTGTGCAAGCTTCAAATAAAGCTAAACATATTAGAAGAAGTTTAGCAACCAGGGAAACGTGTTTCCTCACCCTTTGTGGCAGTACTGGACTAATCACCATGTATCGTTGCGTCTGGTGAGATACACAGCACACCGTTTCACAGCTCACAAAATAAAAACGGTTTTTGAAGGGTAAACGGTTGGCACTTATATATAACACCTTTATCCAAAGCGCTGTACAATTAATGCTTCTCATTCACCCATTCATACACACACTCACACACCAACCATGCAAGGCGCCGACCAGCTCGTCAGGAGCATTTAGGGGTTAGGTGTCTTGCTCAGGGACACTTTGACACAGCCCAGGAGGGGGATCGAACGGGCAACCCTCCGACTGCCAGACAACTGCTCTTACTGCCTGAGCCATGTCGCCCCATCTAAAGGAAGCCGAAAGAAAAGATAAAGATAATGTTAAGAAACGCCTGCATTTCAAATAAGAATTGAAATTGGTAACATTTTTATGATAAAACCTTGCACTACATAGTTTGGCCACTGGACCTGAATTACCAGCATATTAAGAAGTTTAAAGGTACAATAGGTAATTTCAGACTTCTAACGGTCAAGAGAGGAATTCAGCAACAAAAACCTTCAAACCACAACACTGTTTATCCCACCCCTTCTCTGTAAATGAGCTGACATTGAAACGCCATTGGCTGTGGCAACAAGAACCAATTTTCAACCAATGAACTTGAATTATTGTACAGTTATACATTGCTTTGGTACAGAGTGTCGGGCTGTCAACTGTATATTTTGAAACCAGAATTTACGGACAATAAACAAAGGCAGAGGTTGAGTCAACATGTCAGTGAGCCTTTTTCAATGATAGGAAGGGATTTACAAAGGTCTTGTAACAATGTTTTAACACAGGAATCTTACCTATTGTACCTTTAAAGCTGAAACAAAGTTTTGATGGCCTCCCATTTTAAGTAGCCCTGCGGACCTTTGCTCAGTGTTTATCTCTCACTGTTGTTATAGCAGAACAACAACGCCTCACCTGTGGTACTGGGGGGGAACCCAGGTGTGAAAACGGATGACAGACTGTCAAGTTCTTTCTTTGTTGAGCAGCACAAACAATAAATCCTGTTTAAACTGCTTTCCCATCCTCCAAACCAAGGACAGCGTTTGCTATACATAGCATGAAGTGATCTAAATAATTCATTAAAAACTAATAATGACCTCTACATAAACAGGAATAATAGTGCTTCCCCCTCCCTCCTCATACAGTTACATAATGTAATGAATTTTAAAAAGTCTGGTTATATAAATGTTTTTTTTATATATTTTTAAAAAGGTTAGAGTTTAACAGCCTACACTCTAAAATCTCAAACCTCGTTTAAGCACACATGGAGGTGGATGGTAGAAATGAACTCATGATGTTGGCCGGGTGGAATAGGACTAAAAGGTTTGAATGGGCTCTTGGACTTTTTGAGAACGTGCTAATGGCCTGATTACCCAAAGCTACACCCACTCAGTTTCCTGGTTTGTGTGAGGACAATACATGCCTACTTATCGGCATACTTTATCTGCCTCAAAGCGGACATTTTCTACATTACACAGACTGAAAATTATTTGCATACCAGACTGGTTTATGTGCAGAAACGTTACAGAAGTGACACTTTATTGGACCTAAAAACTGTACTCAAACTGTAGCGTTTAAGATTGAGTATCTTACTCAACCACAGTCATGGAGGCAATTGGAGAGTTAAAACCACCTCACACACTCCCACCCGTGATCAAGGCGAAGGAATACACTCAGCAAGCACTTTATTAGGTACACCTGTACACCAGCTTGTTAATGCTTGTTAATATTTAATCAGCCAATCATGAGGCAGCAACTAAATGCATAAAAGCATTTGTAGACGTGGTCAATCGAGGTTCTTCTGTTTTTCAGACTAAATGTCAGAATGGGAAGAAATGTGATCTAAGTGACTTTGACTGTGGAATAGGAAGTGGATAGGCTACCGCAGCAGAAGACTTAATAAGTCTACAAAATAAGTCTAATAAATACCTAATAAAGTGCTACGTAGTGTGTACATATTACACTTTAAATCATTTTAAGCAGGTTTTAGATGCAACGATGCTTGCTGAAGAGAATATACCGCTCGATTTTTCAGTCAGGATTCTCAAACGGTCATCCATAATCCATTTAACTCAATCTGTTTTTTCCTCTTTTTTTGGGAAAGGTTTTGATCGCCTCCTTTTACGGGCCGTTCCAGCGCGGGAGACGAGAGCGGGCGGGCGGACACCGATCGTTTTCATCTCCACTTCAGAATGCATTTCATAAATATTTATGGTTCTTTCATATTCATGCGCAGAGGGAGGGAGGGAGAGCACATCGTGCTTCTCCGCCACTCAGACCAGAGTGCTGGAGAAAGGCTGGTCCTGATGCCCTCTCCCTCTCCCTCCGCCCACCGCCAAGTTCCTCATCTCTGCCCCCATGGAGACGCTCTCTGTAGGGCTGCGCTCTCTGTAGGGCTGCGCTCTCTGTAGGGCTGCGCTCTCAGGCTGTACCCCCCGACTCTAAAGACAAGGATTAGACTGTACTGACAAACGGCACTCTCAGAAAAGTCACTTCTCGTTCTCAACCTTGTATAAACATTACATTACATTACATTACATTACATTACGTTACATTACTTACATTACGTCACATTACTTACATTACTTTACATTACTTACATTACGTTACATTACAGTACTGGTATTTGGCGGGTACTCTTATCCAGAGTGACTGACAGTGATAAGTGCATGTATTGGGGTTAATTGGGGTTTAGCACCGCATGTAAACCCCCCAGATGCCCCTAAATGAACATATAGGTGAAAAACAGGACGGAATATTCTGCGGAGTTGCTTTTCCTAACTCTTGAACACCAGTCAGGGATAGTTTTTGTCCAGTCTTCAGGAATGTTATCAAGGGAATCATTGCGAGCATAGCCAGGGCTGGCTCTGGGGGTGAGGGCGTGCCTCCAAATGGGCACTAGGTGATCCCCTATGTCACCCACGCAGTACCCCGACCAGCCATGAGCTTAGCTGCGTGGCAGGTCAGTTAAAGAAGCACGTGCTATCTCGCTCAGCTTTGCTCAGGAAGCTAAGCGGCCCTCTGTGCAGTAGCCGCGTGTGTGCGACTGCGTTAAAGTGTCACTCTTTTTTCTCTCGCGTCTCAATTAGAGCTTTCCCTGATTTCCTGTGGCCTGCGTCTTCCCGGTGCGGGATGCGGTCAGATCCATGGAGATGATGATTCGGGAACAGATGCTTCTTTCCCCACTGAGAGCAATTAAGGAGACGCACTAGGCTTACTGAGACACGGGAACTGGGAACGTTTAAAGAGACATTCAGATATTTAAGTGGGTCCAGTTTCCACCGGTGACGGGTCATCAGCGGTAAGACTGAGAAATCACCTTCATTACAGTGTTACACAGAGGAGGACGAGGAGGAGGAGTGAGGAAGAGCTTAGCAAACTACAGCCCTCACACTCACGTCTCCCTTTCTCTCTCACTCTCTCTCTCTCTCTCTCACACACACACACACACACACATCCACTCCTCTCACAAACACAAGACAGGAGATTAAGCACATCTTAAGTTAACGTAGGTAAGTGCTCTACACCCTATAGTTTGTTTATACAGGCAGATGCTACATAATTTATATGCTCTTAAGACATAATGGACATATTGCTTGCTCTACTGTATGTGCACAACAGAAGACAAGGTATCACAAAAACTATGCTCTCTGCATATTCTCTGCAAGGGAGACTGGCTGGGTGAATATATGCAAACAGGTGAGTGTGTGTGTGTGTGTGTGTGTGTTTGTGTGTGTTTGTGTGGGTGTATGAGACTGAAAGAGAAAGAAAATTAAATAGAGCTTGTGTCAACACTTCAATGCCTAAAACATGCGCTTTATAAACTAAGCAAACCAGAACATGAATGGCAACTAGACCTTTACATACAACCTCCTCAAACAGAATATTCCAGAATATTTATTAGCGGTTGAGCATTAATAATGGAAAAGAATGCTTTCCCCATCCCGACTACTCCCACTCGCTCAACCCACGCACACACACACACACACAAACACACACAAGCTTCTGATGAGATGCATTATGGGAAGTTTGTGGAAAGATTTCTCCAAGTAACCTAGGAATTATTGACAGTTAACTGACTAGGACTGCATGTAGTGCAGTGCAGTGCGTCAGGTGGCAGAGCTAACAGATTACAATAATTATTCAACCCCTGCGGAAGACAGACTCCACCTCTGTTTTCACGGTGGTCCTGCAGACACTTACCAGCTGTGTGCCACACACAGAACGGCCAGCTGTCAGTCAGCTTCGTAACCCATGGCAACTCGTGAAAGATTAGACCCGGCGAAAACAGCACTGGCATGACATTATGGCGCGGCAGCAACAGTCAACAAAGTCACAGCACATTACATACAGTACTGACATTTAGCAGACGCGGTTATCCAGAGCCACTTAAACAACTTATTTTTGCATTGTTCTATAGTATCCATTCATACAGCTAGAATGTACTCACTGAGCACTCTATTAGATGTGTGTTCAGAGATGCTCTGCTGCATTCTACTGTTGTAATGTGTGGCTATTTGCGTTACTGTCAGCTTCCTGTCAGCTTTGACCAGTCTGACCATTTTTGCCTGCAGAACTGCTGCTCGCAATATGTTTTTGTTTTTTGTTTTTTGCACCATTCAGACTGTTGTGCATTGAAAATCCCAGGAGATCAGCAGTTTCTGAGATCAAATCTAAATCGTCTGGCACCAACAATCATTCCCGGTGAAAGTCACTTTGATCACATTTCTTCCTCATTCTGAAATTTGGTCTGAAAAACAGCAGAACCACTTGACCATGTCTGTATGCTTGTATGCGTTTAGTTGCTGCCACATGATTGGCTGATTAAATATTTGCATTAACAAGCTGGTGTACAGGTCTACCTAATAAAGTGGTCACTGAGTGTACACCACGCTGGAGCATTATAGCTTAAGCATATCGCTCAAGAGTACACCAGCAGTGACCTACCTGAGTATACAACCTACAGTATTCAGGTTACAATCCCTGTTCCTTAACATGTATGCTACACTTTTGTCCATTTACTGTATGCTGACTTTACCAGTGCCCACTAAAACTGCATCCCCTTGTTCTCCTTTCAATGTGAATATCCGAACAGTCTACACCCAGAGAATCCGTTAGAAATTAGACTGGCATTAGTTTTTGTGACGGGTCCAACAACTGCCTTGTTATACATCGGAATAATTAGCGGCGCACGCCCGTATTAATTAGCAATGAGTGTTTTCAGTCTATTAATCAACATCAGGGAGAAGGGAGCAATCCATGCGCCGTTCACAAAGTCATTTTTTACGGGCGAAAATAAATAAATAATCCAAATAAAAAAATCGCTCACGGAACATTTTATGCAAATCATATTTGTTTATAAGTAAATAAACTGAGAGGGTTTCCAGAGCAGGTGGTGTGTTGCGAACAAGCACTTGATGAGGTGATGCAGAAAGAATTAATTAAGACTCGGGTGGTAATTAGACGCAATAATTTGTATGATTATCAGGCAGTTTAAGGATTGAGACGCGGTGTAAGTATGCGCGCGGAGCGGACAGAGATTAGCGCTTCTGTCTGTTGCTCGTGTGCGTGAGAGCGCTCGCTCGTGTTTATGGGGAAAGTGTCATAAAAACGCTGACGGCGGGAGCACTAATTATAACACGGGCAGTTAGGAGTGGGCCATGGGTCTCTGCTTCATCTCACCCTTCCCTCACCTCCCTCAAAGTAAAGTGGAAACTCGCACACTCAGCACTTCTAAATTTGGAGGAAACTTGTTGTACATTATTAATGCAAGAAATTTTTTTTTGCTTATCATACTGAGCATAATTAGTCTGCAGATAAACACATACAAAAAAATATGCAAGAATGAAGCCTGCTAGCTCGGAATGGTGTGTGTCCTGCCGCTTTTAGTTATTTCCCCTTTTTTTTTTTACACACACACACACACACACACACACACACACACACACATACAGACACACACACTCACACACACACACACACACACACACACACACACACACACACACACACACACTCACATACAGACACACACACTCACATACAGTTGCATTACTGTGAATGTGTTTTGAGTCAGGGGTGGGAGGACACAGCTGACATTTATAAAGTTCCCAAGTACCTCTTATGGGGCCATTGACTTTGCTATGTTAAAGCCTGCTTGTTAAGGCCAGCCAACCCCCCCCCCCCACCCCCCTCACTCCCCTTGGACTGAGGCCATGGTGGAGAAGGTGGTTTGTTTTCAAAATCAAACTAGAATCGAGTAAGTCCAGAAGAACCAAAAATCGATTTCAAACTCCATTTAGACACACTCCCTGCATCGCATACAGTAGGTACATTAAAATATCCCCAGGTGCTGTTTAATCACATCAAAGTCAGCCACACCAAAAAAACTAAATAAATAATAAAAAAAACAACAGATGGATTTGAATGCTTGCTTTCTTCCTACGTGTCGATGCCAGTTTGCCGGAGATACGCTGGTGTCAGCAATTCAGAATGTGGTTGCTGCGAAACAGATCGCTCGGAGCGTTTGCAGTCTTTGAAGAGAGTGAGTGAGAGAGAGAGAGAGAGAGAGAGAGAGAGAGATGAAAATTTTTTCACTTTTAACTTGAATATTTGATTGGTAGTCATTCAGTACAAATGCTGTTTCAATCCTGATTATATATAAATGTTGAGCTTGGCCATTGGACCGCTAACATGACTGCACCTGCGGCCAGTTCCTCAACACGGGATTACCGAGTTAGCTGGATAACTGCAGTGAGTAAAGGCATTGGGCGATAGGGCGGCCTGTAGTGTAGTGGTTAAGGTACATGACTGGGTACAGGTCGGTGGTTCAATCCACAGTGCAGCCGCAATAAGATCCGTTGGGCCCTTGAGCAAGCCCCTTAACCCCGCATAGCTCCAGGGGAGGATTGTCTCCTGCTTAGTCTAATCAACTGTACATCGCTCTGGATAAGAGTGTCTGCCAAATGCCAGTAATGTAAAATATAATGTAAAACCCACAAAGCCGGATTACTGAGTTAACTGGATAACTGCACTGAATAAAACCTGGAACAGCTCTTTTAACTTCCGTCAATGGGCAAGCTCCGAGTTTATCCTGCTAATTCCCCCTCACCCCTGGAGTTGTGCTACAGCATGATTTCTTACTATCATCAAAGAAGCGAGTGTAAATCTCAACATTTTGAGTTGTGAACAACTGATGTGTCTATTGAGGGTATTCCTTGCAATAACCATTGCACTGTACAATTGGACTTTGACACAGCTGCACGTGTTTCAGAAAGATGGCAGGCATTTCAAAAAGTGGATTTAAGTCAGAGAGGTGAGATAAATAACAACAGGAGCAGAAAAGGACAACACATATCTGAATGAAAACCATCAATGGAAGCCCCCTCAATCATTGTACAGTTTTCACTATACTAGCCAATCAGGGGGGTCCCCACAGTAACTGCCATTTTGTCTGTGAACATAGTCAGCCATATAAATCCTTCAGATTGAGTTTAAAATAATGCAGTAATCCTCAGTAAGGTACAGTAACATCCCATGACTTATCTTGGGTATAATCTAAACAAGGTCATGCCCAGAGGTGTGAATGACTAATTTAGGACACACTAGAGTGAGCGAGTCACTGTGTAGGTGGGTGGGTATGGGCAGGAAGAGGAGGATTTGACTCCGGTTTTTAAAGTGGTACTTTACACAAGACAAGGACACGGACTGTTACAATTTGAATCTGTTCCTGGAGAGAGAGCCAGTCATTCTGGGCCATCAGGTGACTCATGGTGCTGACTCAGCAGTTATATTTATTCTTGGGCTGTGGAAAGTTCATGTATCATGTGACCACCTAGTGGAATGACATCACTTGCCTTCATACAGTATATACCCAAAAGTTTCTTCACACAGGTGTTTGCCTGACAATGACCCTGTATTAAATATGCGGGAGCTTATGACCACATGGTATGGTATGGATCCCATGTATACTGTAAGATAGGAACCATCAAATCTGGCCCTTCAATCTAAATCCAGCCCTGGTTTTCTTTTCTCCCAGGTAATTAACTGAACAATTAGTGCTACTAATTGGCCAGACGGTCTTCACACCCGACACCCAGGAAGGGAGGGTGGAAAACCAGCAGTTCCCGTCTCTGTTGTAAGAGTTAATTCAACACTCATGGATGCTCCAAATGGCAAAAACCCAAACAAATAGACCATAAAGTGTTTTGTAAAGGGGTAACTGTCAAAGAAATGTTTATAAATATGTTTTTGTTTGAAGTTCCCCCTTCAGTTCCATCCTCCTTCAGAGATCGTGTCAGCTGCTACAATCTTCTTTATCCCAGCCATAAACACACACTGATACACACTGATACACACTGAAACACTGATACACACTGAAACACACTGATACACGCTGATACACACTAAAACACACTGATATACACTGATACATACTGATACACACTGATACACACTGAAACACGCTGATACACGCTGATACATACTGATACGCACTGAAACACACTGAAACACTGATACACACTGAAACACGCTGATACACGCTGATACACACTAAAACACACTGATACACACTGATACACGCTGATACACGCTGATACACGCTGATACACACTAAAACACACTGATACACACTGAAACACACTGAAACACACTGAAACACACTGATACACACTGAAACACGCTGATACACGCTGATACATACTGATACACACTGAAACACACTGAAACACTGATACACACTGAAACACACTGATACACGCTGATACACACTAAAACACACTGATACACACTAAAACACACTGATACACGCTGATATACACTGATACACTAAAATACACTGAAACACACTGAAACACCGATACACACTGAAACACACTGATAGACACTGAAACACGCTGATACATACTGATACACTGATACACACTGATACACACTGTTACACAATAATACACACTGATACACACTGCTCAATTATGCTTCACTCATCTCACCTAGCACCTCTCTGTCTTCTGTCTCTCTCTCGCTTATGCACATACACGCACATTCATACACATATGCAAACATTTGCATACACACACATACATACGCAGACACACACATGCATGTACGCAAGCACACACATAAACACGCCTGTCTGCACATACACACACACACCCACACACTGGGTTAGGGTGGGCCTGGCATTGAGGGACCCGGGAGCCGAGCTCATATCTGAGAGTTCAGCCAAATGTTATCAAACCACGGAGTCGCTGCCAAGGGAGAGTGGAGCTACAGCAGTCCTGGGCCAATAACGTCACTGATAACATCAACAGCTGTCAGAGGCCCGGGCAGAGGCAGCTGTCTCGTAAAACTCCAGACACCTGCATTCTCTCACTCACGTCCCGTCACTCTGCGCCCCCCCTCTCTCCCCCTCTCTCTCTCTCCCCCCTCTCTCCCTCACTCCCCTGCTCTCTCTCCCCACTCTCTCCCCCCCTCTCCCCCTCTCTCCCCCTCTCTCTCCCTCTCCCCCTCGCTCACTCCCCCTCACTCTCTCCCTCTCTCTCTCTCAATCGCTTTCCTGTCCTCTCTCTCCCTCTCGCTCTCTCTCCTCTCACTCTCCCCCACTCCTCTCCCCCGCTCTCTCTCTCCCTCCCCCTCTCTCTCTCACTTGCTCTCTCTCACTTGCTCTCTCTCCCTCTCTCTCCCCTCTCACTCTCTCTCCCTCTCCCTCTCTCTCACTTGCTCTCTCTCCTCTCACTCTCCCCCCACTCCTCTCCCCCCCTCTCTCTCTCCCTCCCCCTCTCTCTCTCACTTGCTCTCTCTCCCTCTTTCTCTTCCCTCTCACTCTCTCTCACTTGCTCTCTCCCCCTCTCTCTCTCCCTCACTCCCCCTCTCTCTCCCCCCTCTCTCTCCCTCTCTCTCCCCCCACTCCCTCTCCCCTCTCACTCTATCCCCCTCCCCCTCTCTCTCTCCCTCTCTCCTGCCATCACTCTCCTCGTCGTGATGGGCCTGTCAGTCTCTGAACAGCTGGGGAGGAGATTTATAAACTTCACAAAGTTTGGCGGGGTTCGATTGCTGGAGACAAAGCCTGCAGAGCGAGTCGATTCCCGCCATGGCGCCGTGGCGGGTGTGTGCGGCCGTTAGAGTTCCCCTCTTTAATTAACCTGTACTCATCTTTCACCGTGTCCCCCCCTGACACTGAAGCACTGCATTCTGGGTAGGTACGAGGGAGTTATCCTCTGACTGGACTCTTTAAATAGGCAGCTGGCACTATTACGGCAGTTAATACCTTTGTTATAACAACTTGGAAAATGTAGTAATAAAAATGTTATTACGTGCCAATACAAAGACAGTATACTTTTAAGGTGTCAGCCTTCAAAGCCATTGATTTTCCCAGAGCTTTAAAGATGAGAAAATAACCATATTTTTTGTTGTGGCACATTGCTTATGGTATCAGTCAAACCAGGATATTCTCTGGTACTTTCAAGGTTATATTTTCACATGGCATGAAAGATTGCTCCCCAACCAAACTACTCTGATTCTATTCAGAACATTCCAGAAGGATGTTTTTAACTGCCATTTTTTTTTTATGTGATGTGTGTCCAGAGTCTGACAGCCAGCTGTTAAAACAGTAACTCTCTATATCACACAAACAAAGGCGAAAGAGGGAAAGAGACACAGAGAAAGTACGCTATGGTGAAGTGTCCTGCCTGTAAATTGTAACATACTTGTACACCTGACAGAGAAGCATTTTGCTGCCAAGACCAGTGGGTTGTGAGTTATGAGAAGAAATGGCACAGAGGTCAACGCATTGGCTGACTCTCACCACTGGGATATATGGGATTAACCAATGGAATTAAGCTGGTCACTTACTCTTCCCCATGAGGACCAGGGACTGACGTTCCCCCAGAAGCTCACCAACCTCAGTGGTTACTGGAGGTATTGCAGTTTTTAAGCCTTGGGTGCCAGAAAGCAAATGTTTCGGAGAAATTCTACTATTTTTGACAGTACTTTTAAATTACAAAATGTCTTCACACTGAGCTAATTATACTCCAGTGACTGATATTTTTTCTGAGAAGCTATATTATATTTCAAACTCTATATACATGAAATTAAACAACAAAGTATAAACAGTAAAAAGAGAGAAATGAACTGTCATGGTTTCCTCTCTTAATAAGACATCTGGGAGATCTTTCCACTGACAGTGGCTTGCAGAAATAGGTGCTGCATCGGTTTCTTGTGCACCAGGGCCTTTTGTTTGGGTGGAATTGTACCTTGTACCTGAGGTAAGCATTCTTGTTTCTCAACATAGTGTTAAGGACAAGTCCAAATTCTATCAGCAACCCGTTGAATTATGGACCTGACACTACAGCACAGAGCTGCTGTAACATAAACGTCCCCCAGCTTTCCTAAAGACACAGAGGAGACTCTTTTGCTGTGTCAGATTAATGAGACTGTGTTGGCTTTGCTCACAGTCATCTTGAAGTGAAGAAGTCACACAGAAAAAGAGGGCTCATTTCAATTGCATATTTTATCCGTCCTGATCTCCTCGGTCCTCAACTGGCCCGGAAATCAGTCCCCCGTCTTTAAGGACATCCAACTCGTTAAATAGTCCTTGAAGGAGCTAGGAGGAGATTCCCGAAGCGTTCTTGACTAGGGAAACATGAGCTCATCCTTTGCTGAAGTATTTTTTCAGAACAAGTGACATATAAATGATCGACTTGTGTTATCCACCTCTCCGACATTCCGAGGGCTTGTCGAACTTCTTGGTCCATCGCATGGTGACCAGTGCGAGCAGCTTCTCCAGGATCAATCAAATCAGGATTACTATGCAGAGACATACCGCTTAACATTTTCATTCAAACAGGTAGAAATGCAAATGCTGATGTGATTTAACTGTAAAAAGCTGCAGAGGTTTTGGCAAACATTTTTGTTAATTTATCTGCTTTTCTAAATTCCTTCAAAAGGTTGCTTTTTTCCATAGTAATTTACAGCTGACTAAATGTTTTATTTTGTTTTGACTGGTTCTCTGCGTAAGACCCAGCTGTTGCTGTGGCAACACCTTGCAGCTTGCGACTTGCTGGCAGCCGTAAGAAACCCACAACAGAGTGTCCATCCGTGGGTGAGCTCCAGCCTGCCCTGCTGGGCAGCGTTCTGGCCAATCGGCAGCTGAGCGGCGGGATTCCCTAGGTTACGGCGTCGGGCGTAAAACACGCTGACTCCTTTAATAACGGCCCTGTTCATCCTGTGTGTAATTAGCGGGCTGCCCGTCTGCTGCTCAGTCACGTCAGGAAGGAAACAAGCGAGTGCCCGGCCCCCGCAAACGACCGCTGGAGCCCCGGGCGGAGTGGCAGAGCCTGCGGGGAGGTGAGAATAAGCTGCTGAAAACAGCCCACAGTAACACAAACTTATTTGGCTGTGCTGATTGGCTTGTGATTCAGCACAGCCAAATAATCCTGATTGTTTTATAGGGTGGAAAAACAAAATGGAGTCGGAGGTTAGCTGGGATTGGCTAGTGGAGGGAGATTGGGAGCAGCAAGTCAATAGAAGGGAGGAGCACTGCAGCCAATCAGCTTGTGTTTACTCCTCACAGACACGATGGAGAAACAGACACCTGCTCCAAAATATATACAGCTCAGTAGTAAATGCTAAAGTATGCTGAAGTGTGTTGTTCACACACCTCCACACACACACAGTGGGAGATGTGCTGCCATAAGCATTAAATATTAAGGTTCTTCAGCACACCTGAGAGAGGGGATATTGTCTCATTTTTATTTAAAGGCAAACTACACTGAATGATGCCTTGATAATTATCAGAACAAATGCAATGTGCCAATCCTCTGCTGTTTTCTTTCAACTTGCTGTATAACTGAAAAACAGGTCATAAAACATAGACATGCTTATCAATTAACCTTAACCTTGTACTTGTTTTAGGAAAATAAATCCATTGCAATCTCCTCTTTAAACACATGATATCAAAGCATCACATCACATTTACTCACACCTTAAAATGAAGATAATGAATTATATGTATAATGGAGAATGAAGGGGTAGTTCAATTTATAATTCAACTGCCCAGAAAAATTAAAATCTTAGACAAATTGCTCATATTGCTTCATCTTCATCTTTACCCATAAATCTTATTTTCTGCATTAATACACTTAACAGTTTGTTATTTTCAAAAGAAAATAATTGCTGGCACTAGGTACTGACATTCTGTCTGTTGTACAGCTTAGCGATCTCTTCAGTTTTTTTAAAGGGATTGTGTGATTTAACTGATGCAGACTCGACAGTCTTCCTGATTCATTTCCCTGTTAAAAGTGCTGTGAGATTTCCCAGAGGGACTCCTCCCTTTCAGAGGATCGGGAAGGCCGCTGTCAGTCCGAAACACCTCCGCACTTAAACAGTTTCCACAGGTTTGTGCACACACGGAGCATGACTTGGCAGCGCTTTCATGGGCTGACCAAGCAGCTCACTCAGAGGAATTTCATCCAGCAATTTGCTGATGCACTAAGGTGAGGCTCAGATATCATCCATTAAAAAATAGTCAAAGCTAGGCCTGTGAGAAATATTACCTTAATTTTCCTCAAGCTGAAAAAATCGTGGAGCTGAACACAATCTTCATTACTGATAGATCTGCTAACATTTACATTAGAATATTTGTGGTTTTTTTAGGGCTTTTAAGGCACAGTATAAACAGTTTATTCCCTTCAAACAGACTTGAAGTACTGGCAATTTTCATTCTGGTGATCTCTGCTTTGAGGATACATTTACATTACATGGGGCGACATTAGTTCAGGCGGTAAGAGCGGTCGGCTGGCAGTCGGAGAGTTGCCAGTTTGATTCCCACCCTGGATTTGTAAAAGTGTCCCTGAGCAAGACACCAGAGGCCCAGATGCTCCGGACAAGCTGGTTGGTGCCTTGCGTGGCAGCCAATCGCTGTGAGTGAATAAGAAGCATGAATTTTATTGCGCTTTGGATAAAGGCACTATATAAATGCCAACCATTTAGCATTTCACACCCTACAGTGCCCTACAGTGCAGCTACTGCCGACGGTAGAAGAACACACTGCCACACTGTGCAGACAGGTTAAATTGGGGCCTAAGTTCAAGCCCTGCCTAACCTGAGCTCTTTGAGCCTGCTCCTCTACATCCTGTTTCTCAGTCTCTACCTTTGTCCTCCAACATCTAACACAGATCCTCTCAGGAAGTCTGAGACACCATTGAGCGTCTCTGATCTCTGCACGTTTGGGTTGCTTCCCTTCTTCTGATGGTTTTAAAATCCTCCGCAGCCAAACCTGAAAGAACAAGTTCCTCGTCCCAGATAGCTTCTGTTTTAATTACGGACTGCATGGAGTACAACACTCACTCACACACACACACACACACACACGCACACACACACACACACGCTCACGCACACACACCCACATACACACACACATGCATACACGCACACATGTGCGCACACACACAGCTATTCTCACCTTCGCACACACACACAGGCACACACATACACACACACAGATATCCACACCTTCACACACGCACACACATACACCCACATACATATTCACACCTTCATACACGCACACACACACACACACACACACAGAGCTATCCTCACCTTCACACACGCACACACACACATACACACACTTGCGCTGGGTGCAGTTGGGAACGGAAGCTGCAGGGGCACTAGTGTAATGGTGGATTATCTGCAGGACTTTAAGTGCTCTGGTTGGGTGATCAGCCCCTGGGAGAGACACAGTAAATCAGAGCCAGTGAGAGTCTGATCTTTTCCCAGGCCTTTTCTCCTGCGTGCATTTTGGCTTCACACTAAAAACGAAAACAGGGAGAGAGTAATGGCCCGATGGGTCACTGTGTGTAGTACATCTGTCAGCCTCATGGTTGAAGGCAGGGATGGAGGAGGGAACATGGAAGAGAAGAGAGAGAGGGGGAGAGAGGAGAGGAGGAGAGAGCAAGAGAGAGAGAGGGGGGAGAGAGAAGGGGAGAGAAAGGGTAAGAGAGAGGGAGAGAGAAAGGGTAAGAGAGAGGGAGAGAGAAAGGGTGAGAGAGAGGGAGAGAGAAAGGGAGAGAGAGAGGGGGAAAGAGCAAGAGAGAGAGAGGGGGGAGAGAGAGGGAGAGAAAGGGTAAGAGAGAGGGAGAGAGAAAGGGTGAGAGAGAGGGAGCGAGAAAGGGAGAGAGAGAGGGGGCAGAGCAAGAGAGAGGGGGAGAGAGGGATGTTCTGTGCACTTAGGAAGAGAACAGACCCTTGACTCTGACCAAACACACATGTCAGGTGTTGAGGAGGATTTACATATCATTTCCAAATAATCTGATTGAGTTTCTTTGTTACCTATGCTTCACTATGCATTAAAAGTGCTACCAAAAGTGCTGGGTTAACTGAATACGCAGACTTACACCAGGCCCCTGTGTAGGCATCAGTGGTTCTGTGGTAGAATTCTCACCTGCCTCGCTGATTTCTGTGTAATGTAATGATAAGATTGCTGGGTTTGTAACCTCCTAGTACACTGCTGTTATACCCTTGGAGTGCATACTATGGATACTACGTGAAAATGCAGAAGTTGTTCCGGACAAGAGCATCAGCTAATTCATTGTCATATAATGAAACATCCTTCCCTTTTCAGGTTCAGAGGTTCAGAGAGAGAGAGAGAAAGAGAGAGAGAGAGAGAGAGAGAGAGAGAGAGATTTGTGTAAAATACGCTAATTGAAAGCACAATTAGGTGCTGCACGAGGTGCTGTGCTTACAGTGGAGCCTGCCATGCGTAACACGAGACCTCAGGCTTTAGCTTTCACCAAACCACTCATTTTAAAGCCTCTAAGATGTCTGCCAGCCTTAGACCCAGCACAGGCCACTCCAGGGGGCTGCTGGGAAATGTAGTCCCAGGTTCTGGCCCTGAGGCAGAAATGATAGAGGACAAAGCTCAGGATATCGGATCGTTTGAACGCCGCTGTCAGTTGAGAATGAATGGTACCAGCTCTGTGTCCAAGCCGAAAAATCAATGCTTCATAATGAGAGTTTTCAGGGGTTAGCCTTGCATGTTCATGTTAACAAGACTATTGACTTCCTTAATGCTCCATAGTTGGGGTTTCCTGGTGTGGTTAAGCCACATCAAACAGACACTAGGTCCTGGTATTCACCTTTGGGCAAAGGCAGTCACATTTAGGATGTGACAATGACTCCATAGTTCAACACTCTTACTGTTATTATGGTTGTCATTGATTATGAGAGGCAATCAACTGGAAAATGTTGAAATGTAGTGACCTGACAAGAATGATATAATAATGCATAAGTAACTTCATCTCATCTTTATAATTTATAATTGATTATTACATGGTGGTTGCGTACTTATGCTTGTTATTACATACATATTCAGACCACGAAACATAAAGTACCCAAGGAAAGACAATGTGTTATCTAAATACAATTGACCTAAATTATTATTGTTGAGAGTGATATAAAAGATAAATAAATGTGCTTCATTTGGATCCAGAAAGATAAATACTCACTGTATAGATTTAATCTTTATTGCTCAGTCAAACCCAATGATTATGTTATAAGTCTAATTTCACAACAATATACTTTATATCAGATGAACAATTAAAGTGCTTACTGCTTCTCATTGTTTCTCATTCAAATATGGATTACATGGACTCATTCTTGTTCTCCTAATATACAGAATATTACATTCTGTTTGAATATGATGTGAAGCTGAATTCAATATGGTGTTTTCTATTTTAAAGTAATCAGACAAAACATTAATCAGAAAGAGGAAACCTACATTCAAATCTGTCTTCAACCATACATAACTAATAGGATTCTAGTTGCATTTTAAAGTCAAGCTGAACAGTTATCAGAGATCTAGGAATCTTAGATCATGCTGGTCAATTGCCACTCAATACTGTAGTATAAGTAACACTATTCATATTGCATGTACCATGATTTAGGAGCCTTTTTATCTTTCAAATCTACAAACTGCTAAATTAGGCCAGTTGGAGAAGGTTAATTTCAAAGAGTTACACCCTCTGGAGCCAACAGTCACAGCACTGCAGACTGTATTACAGATTAATAAGCCTACTGCATTCTGTCCATCCTGTCACCTTAACAACAAGAGTTTCCCATTAGTAACAGGAGTTCACACGGCTTCTGCACGTCCAATGAAACCACACTGGGCTCTGTCACGGATCTGAGCAGAGTTTTCCGAAAATCCGTCAAATTAGAAGGTGTCAGCGTCGACAGAAGGGAGGCGGAACCGTCACATTTAAGAATATGGGCCTGACCATCTGGTTGGTCCATGGTAATATCTGTGGCAGTACTAGCCAGTGTGCTGTAATCACTGGCTCTCTCATGCGATGCACCATTAGTGTTTGTTCCTTATGTGTGAAGGTCACCCAGGCTCATATTTACCCAGCTGAATGTTCCCGCTTCCCGATAACGCCTCTGCAGTGTCTGATTTAAGCTTGTGCGGCTCCTAAGTGCCTCTATTTTCCCATTGATCCCCCCCCTCCCCTCCCCTCCCTCTGGTACCGCCTGAGTGTAAGTGTGGATGCCGGAGAGCGGAGGAGCTAGCCCAGCTCCTGCTAACCCACCGCAGTCAGACGGGGAGGCGGTGCAGATGTTGTTTGTTTTCAGCGGCTGTTTCTGGAGAATAATTGTGGCGACACAGGCGGCGGTCGATACTATGGATTTCTGTTCTCCAGCGCGCCCCAGCAGCGCGGTCTGGAAGCCGTCAGAAAAGGACGCGGTTCTGGGGATGTCGGCTGCCACGATTGGTGGGATTTCTGATTCCCCGGCCCTCATTGGCCGCCGGTTGGTTGTGGACGTGTGGCGGGGTCTACATCTGTTCCCCTTCCCCTGGTGTGTCCCTGCGGGGGGGAGATGAGTCACTGCACTCCCTGGGATGAACTCATTTTAGGTGAAAGAGGGAAAAAGAGTGGTGCCAGTCGTTCTGCAGACTGAGTGAGTGGAACGGTGGAGAGTTTAAATATGGGGTTTGTTATTTTTCCCAAAACACGCTTCTGAGACTGTGTTTGTAGGTATGTGAGTGTGCGTGAGTGTGTGTGTGTGCGCACAAATGTGCGTGCGTGTGTGAGTCAGTGTTTGTGTACATGTGCGTATCTGTGCGTGTGTGTGAGTGAGTCGTGTCTACATGTGCGAGTCTGTGTATGAGTGTGTTTGTGCGTGTCCGTGTGTGTGTGTGCCCACCTGCGTGTGCAGGGTTGTGTGTATGAGTGTGTTTGTGCGTGTCCGTGTGTGTGTGTGCCCACCTGCGTGTGCAGGGTTGTGTGTGTGTGTGTGTGTGTGTGCGTGTGTTTCTGTGTGCACATCGGCATTAAAGTTAACCTAACCTATACAGTAAATTTGTCTAAATTCTTGGATGTACTTTCTATGCTATTGTACGTCTTAAGTTACAAAGAACATTGAGTCCTGTTATTCCACTTCAGAAAGATATATAATCTATTAAAAGTTTTTAGTGATGTCTTTTTCTTCTTGAGAAAAAATATCTTAGATACTGTATGTAATATTTGGATGGTCATTATGCTGTGTTTATCACATGTTTTAAATGAATCTGCCCTTTCAGCTGTTATATTTGCGGCGTTGTTAAAATGGTATTGACGGGCATTCTCCATTTTGTTGTTTCATGACTGAGTGATAACCATCAGGGTTTGTTGGCAGTTAGCTGCCCATGGCAGCCATTTTGCACAAATCGCTGAAACATCACCCATTTTAACAGATCGGCAAACCGAGGCAGAAATGCAGAAGCAAATTATACAAATGACTGTCACGCTGTTCCTGAAGAGTGATGGGCAATCCTCAGCCAGTGTTTCAAAGGCCAAACTGAAAATGATTATTTTATCTGAAATATTAGATATTATCTTTTGCAGCCTGAAATACGAAATAAAAATAACATGCAGTCTCAGTCATAAGAACATCATAAGGACATGAAACAAAATAAAACTAATAATCAAAGAATTTAATGACATAATTAGGCAAAGTAATGACAGTAAACACTCTAGTTAAAGCCAAGCTGCTTACATTGGGGGGTGGGGAGGATTTCCAAAGGCAGTTTAATGACCTGCACATGCACACAATCTGATGTATTTACAGCAGAAATTATGCATTTCAACCACCAAGCAAAATACGGCCGAACGGCAGCAGCAGGAGGAGTTATTTTGGGAAAGGAGTAACTGCCCTTTTCTGCACTGTTCTTTCTCTCCCTCTCTCTCTCTATCTCTCCATCTCTCTCTCTTTCCCCCCTCTCTCCCTCTCTCTCTCTCTCCCCTCTCTCCCTCTCTCCCCTTTCTCTCTCCCTCTCTCTCCCTCTCTCCCCTCTCTCCCTCTCTCTCTCCCTCTCTCTCCTACTCTCCCCTCTCTCCCCTCTCTCTCTCCCTCCCTCTCTCCCCTCTCTCCCCCTCTCTCTCCCTCTCTCTCTCCCTCCCTCTCTCCCCTCTCTCCCTCCCTCTCTCCCCTCTCTCCCTCTCTCTCTCTCCCTCTCTCTCCCTCCCTCTCTCCCCTCTCCCCTCTCTCCCTCTCTCTCCCTCTCTCTCCCTCTCTCCCCTTTCTCCCTCTCTCTCTCCCCCTCTCTCTGTCCCTCTCTCTCTCTCTTTCTCTCCCTCTCTCTCTCCCTCTCTCCCTCTCTCTCTCTTTTCGTTATGAGACCCAGTGATTGTCCCCTGGGCAGTTGGCAGTGCTGGTGGCTCCAGATGGGGGCCATTTCTCAGACACGCTCTGCCCCTCTGCCGCAGTGCTAGCCCCCCCCAGCCCTGCTCTCAGTGGCCTCTTTATGCACAGGGGTAATGGGCAGTTTGTGCTTTGCTAAGTCAGACCCCCGTTTTAGGAGATTTGTCCATGCATTTTCGGGCTGGGCGTCTTGGGTGTGTGTGTCGGGCGGAGGGGGGGGTTTGGGTGTGTGTGTATGTGTGTGTGGGGGGAGGGGGGGCAACAATGTGTAATTAGTCAGATGATGGCGCGGACACAGAGGGCAGAGACACAGACCTCCATGGGGGGGGTCATTTATCACGGGGCCTCCTGCCTGGGCTCCAGCACTGCTGCCTGACCCCGTCCACCTTGAAAGCAGCAGTGTTCCCCCTTAAAGGTACACCGCGACTCCATTCCCACACAATTAAACCTCCAGAGTGAAAATCAAACAGTTGTAGTGGGCTGACTGCTGACACTGTTCCCTCATTCACACCGGCACAGCTGATGGAAGGTTCACCCAGGGTGAGAGAGGATGGGAGGATAGGGGGGGGGGGTGAGAGCTCTCAGCACTTCAGGGGCCCTGCCAGACTTAAGGCTCTACGGGGGCACGAGCCCCAGCACTCACACCCCTGAAATCTGCAGACAGAAAATCGTTTCATACTGACAAGCACCCACAGTCGACAGCTGACGTGTTTCTTTTATTAGTTGTATAACTGATTGCTTGACAGTACTGCTACTTATTGTTGTTTCATGATCATTTTACTGGGGTGCAGAAAAATATTACTGGGGGCACGTGCCCTAGTAAATGTGGTGTAACAACACCCCTGGTGTACTTCACTGTTGGGTCTCTCACCAGTATACCATTTGTTATTTAGCTTGACGCTAAGCATGCTTGGTTCCATGCTGAGGTAGCCTTTCTGTAGCCTTTACACAGCACACCATGCCTGGTGAAGAAAAGGGTCCACAGGAAAACAACACAGTTGTTTCTTAGCTTTCTCAGTTGACAGGTAAGATACAGCTCTTTCAGAATGCGGGCTGGGAGTGAGTCCCCGGTGCTCCCCTGCATACAGGTGAGGCTCAGCTTATTACTCAACTTCTGGGTGAAAAAATCTAAAAATCCAAATCTCCTGTCGGCACAGGTCTGAATTTTAGCCAAACAGTTCTCAAGTTCTCAACCCTACTGTAAAAATGCATGCAGTATTATATTTTCAGAGTGTATAATAATAATAATAATAAAAACAATAATAATAATAATAATAATAATAATAATAATAATAATAATAAGTATAATTATAAGTATAATTATAATAATAATTGGCATTTGAACGTTCGATCAAAAGACCCTTCTGCCCTGCCACTGTAAAAGCTGTGCTGTGTTTGTGCTCCTAACCCTGAGTCCTGTGTGCATCTGTTGGAGGAGCTGCTGATGTGGTTACATAGACCTCAAGCTGCTGTCAAGCAGTCTGCAGCCACAGTACATCATCATACATGTAGGAAAAAGAACAGAGAGAGACAGAGAGTGAGAGAGAGAGACAGAGAGTGAGAGAGAGTTGAGTTTTTTTGTTATTATAACACTACAACAAAACAGCGCAAGGCACAGAAACCCATCAACTTCCACAAATCACGAGGAAAGAGAATGTTCAATGAGGGAGAATGGACAAGTCTAATATCATTGTGAGCTGGATGAGAGGACTTCAAAACAAAACAGGGCAACAACATGAGCGGGAACAACTGCAACAGCGGATTCCACTCTGGGACAGGAGAGGGGAGATAAACAGACAGGGACACAGCAAAACCATACTAACAGTGTTAGATTATGTACATACATGCTGAATATATTAGCTTGGTTGAACTGCATGTGCCTGTTTGTGCGATGGGGTTGATCGCTACTCATGTAACTGAATTGAGATGTTTGTAACCTATTTTTCTCATGAAAATACTGCAAATATAGATTGCTTTTATTTTGTTTTGTTTATGGTGAATCTCAGTGGATAGTGTTATGTTCTCTGATGATTCTTGTTTTGCAGGGATTTTGACAAGCCCTCTTCTGTTCGGGATGAACTTGAGTTAGCAGGAGAACTGCACTGAGTAAAACAGCTCTTTTTACTTCAGTCCATGTTCCAGATGTGGGGGGGTTCTGGGTTTTAGTTCTGGCTACTGCAGTAATCCCGCTTTGTGGGGCACCCACCCGTAGTATGCATGAACTCGTTCTCCTGTCTATACGGAGGGGGAGGAATCCTGATGATGTCATCACTGAAGGACAGCCAAAACCTCCCTGAGCCATACATGCAATAGTCCTTTAATACATTCTTACCTGTGCATTACATTGAGCCAATCTCTCACACGGAAGGGACGAGTTCCCTGAATGACTATTGTATGCCTGGCTCAGTGAGGTCACTGAATGACTATTGCCCACACGACTTAGGGAGGTCACTGAATGACTATTGCCCACATGACTTAGTGAGGTCACTGGATGACTATTGCACACATGGCTCAGGGAGGTCACTGAATGACTATTGCACACATGACTTAGGCAGGTCACTGGATGACTATTGCACACATGGCTCAGGGAGGTCACTGAATGACTATTGCACATATGACTTAGGCAGGTCACTGAATGACTATTGTATGCATGGCTCAGTGAGGTCACTGAACGACTATTGCCCACATGACTTAAGCAGGTCACTGAATGACTATTGCATGCATGGTTCAGGGAGGTCACTGAATGACTATTGCCCACATGACTTACATTACATTACATTACGTGGCATTTAGCAGACGCTCTTATCCAGAGCGACGTACAACAAAGTGCAAATCAAGTGCAAAGGTGGACCTGAGAGGACAGTACAGTTCCGAGTCATAGTGTAAACATACAGAAATTCAGAACCCTTGAAGAATACAATCAACTTTCAATCTAGCATACCACAGTTGGCAGCTAGAATACAACGACAGCCAATAAAAACAACAATACCTATACAAGTACCGATATCTATACATAAGTGCCATTACGGTCTAAGGCTAATCACAGTGATTGTGAGTTGGGGAGGGAAAGGTGTAGCCTGAAGAGATGGGTCTTCACTCTGCGCTTGAAGGAGGTCAGAGACATCTGACATCCACCGGGAGGTCATTCCACCACCGTGGGACCAGGACAGACAGCAGTCGTGAGCGTGAAGTGCAGGTGTGGCGAGGGGGAGGCGCCAGACGGCACGAAGTGGCAGAACGGAGGGGTCTTGTTGGTGTATAGGTCTTGATAAGGGATTGAATATACACAGGGGCTGATCCTTTAACTGCCTGGTATGCGAGCACCAAAGTTTGAAATTTGATGTGAGCCATAACAGGCAGCCAGTAGAGGTTGCTGAGCAGGGGGGTGACATGTGAATGTCTGGGAACATTGAATACCAGACAGGCTGCAGCATTCTGGATGAGTTGTAGGGGTCTGATGGCAGATGCTGGAAGGCCAGCCAGCAAAGAATTGCAATAGTCCAGGCGGGACAGGACCATTGCTTGAACAGGGAGCTGAGTGGAGTAGGTGGTGAGAAAGGGTCGGATTCTCCGGATGTTGTACAGGAAGAACCTGCATGCCCGGGTCACCATAGCGGTGTTCTTGGAGAAGGATAGCCTGTTGTCCATCACCACTCCAAGGTTTCTTGCACTAGGGGATGAGGTCACTGTGGTATCCCCTAGTGAGATGGAGAAATCAGAGAAGGCAGAGGTTAAAGCAGGGATGAAGATCACCTCCGTCTTATCTGGGTTGACTTAGTGAGGTCACAGAATGACTATTGCACACATGGCTCAGTGAGGTCACTGAATGACTATTGCCCACATGACTTAGGCAGGTCACTGAATGACTATTGCCCACATGACTTAGGCAGGTCACTGAATGACTGTTGCATGCATGGCTCAGGGAGGTCACTGAATGACTACTGCCCACATGACTTAGGGAGGTCACTGAATGACTATTGCGCTCATGATTCAGGGAGGTCACTGAATGACTATTGCATGCATGGCTCAGGGAGGTTAATAATTTCAATTGCCTGCCCTTTACTTTTGGGACATCCTAATAATTAATGTCCCGTTTGAGGGATGTTGCTTCTCTCCAGTTCTTTCTGTTTCTCCACAGACACGGTGTCTCCCCTCAAACAGCCCCTATGGGGGGGTGGGGGGGGGGCTTCCTAAAAAAATGATTTCACAAGAGGGCACTTTAGAGTTTATGGCTACAAATGGCACTTCATCCTGACATCTGGATTTCATCTTTCTCCAGGGTTTATACGTGTCCTCCCTGTTACTGGGGCCTGATACCAGAGCTTGAAGCTTCACGTTCAGCTCTGAGTTGATATATGTAAACTGTAAAAGAATTTTACAGAGGATACTGTCTGTAGCTCCCTGATGGATTCCTGTGCGGTAACATTTGCTGGGTTAAGTGCATGAAAAAACCCATTTCTCATAAAACGCTTTCTCACTGTGACTTCCAGTGGTACGGACAAAGCATGTTACAGAAACACTGTAAAAAAGTGTCTTAGCAAGTGTTTTTGTCTTGTAGTGAGTCTTATTATTTATTCATTCAAGTCTAATTATACTGTAAGACTAAAATACTTGCTGAGATTTACTTATTTAAAAAATAAATTGTAATGTATTTTGTACCAAAAGCATGCAAGTTCAAACTCTTCAAAACATAATTAAATTTTCTTTCAATTTGTGCCTGTGAATCGTTTATATTCTTTCTAATATTGCCTGATTCATAATGTTCTCATTAAGAATAATCTTGTCCATCCCCAAATTTCTGGAAGATTTGGTAGTAGTTATTTGGAAGCCTTTTTTCTTATGTCAAGCAACATGGTAATTTATCATTTTAACCAATCAGCAGTGTGACTGTTTAAAGGGCAGCCAATGAGAACTGAACTTGAAGCGGCATTAGAGAATGGTAATGCTGAGTCAGGCCTTGTTTTTCTGTTCATAAAGGTGGAAAAAGTACAAATACATTTTTATCCTTTAACTTAAAGAACAGAAAGAGAAGGCAGAACAAAGAAGAGAAGAGAAAGTGATGAAAGAGGAAAAGAGTGTGTGTGCATTTGTGTATGCTTGTGTGCATGCGTGTGTGTGAGAGAGAGAGAAAGAGAGAGAATCATGTTTGAAAGCTAATGGGAAAAACAGACTGTTAAAGAATCACGTCTGCTGGTGACAGCAGCGGTGATTGAATACCCATGATCCTCCATTCTTTTGCACAAAACATGAAGGATGGGCTTCCCTCTGACAGAAAAACCAAACATTAAACATTTGAACATTTTTAAGGCAGGGGGGAGGGTCACCTACTTTTTATAGGTTAACAAACCATACCTATGCTACATCTGGTACTATAACCTCAAACCCATGTCCTGCTTAAAGCACTACCTTCTCAATCTGCCTCTTACACCTACTGTGGTACACGGTACAAGTTTGAATATTAATGACCAGCAGTGGTTGTGGATGTGAAGCAGATGACAGGTCCAAACCTTAATGCGCACACTTCTGCTACTCTGGATGAACACGTCCGCTGAATACCGAAATGAAACGTGGTGGGTCCAGATGGAAAATAAAAAGTGATTATATCACCTCGGTTATTTCTCTCCTCCTCCTCGCCGTCTCTCTCTGTCCTCTACTCCCCTGAAGTGCCCCTCCTGCTTTTAATAGTTTATAACTGTTTTGTTCATAGCTTTGACAAAAGTATTTCATGAAACTAATGCAAGTGTAGCAGGGTTAGCTTGGCTAGTTCACTAGTAAAAGCACGGTCAAGTGCAGTGAAGGCTCACAGTAGGCTCAACCCCCTAACCCTCAAATTCAGAATAACGTGGTTGCCCTTGGCTATGGGTGAGTTTGCCTTTGGCGGACTGGTAACCTGTTTGTCTAAGAAATCTTTGGATGAGTGAGAGGTTCCAATCCCACCTCAGACTCAGAGAAACCTCTAACTCCTAGCACAAGGAATGGCATGCTGTAATTAACCCAGGAAAGAAATACATCAACCCTGAATTAATAGGACCTGACAGAAAAACTGGCCAGGAATGGTTTCAGTCTGTCATGTCGTCCAAGTAATTTCATAAAAAAGGTAAGACAGCACATGTGATCGTGAGAACTTAAAACCTTGTAGCCTAATTAACAAAAAACACAAAATCTTTTTATTTTGAAATCATTAGAGGCGATAATTTAACATTCTACACTCTTTTTCACAGTCAGTATGCACATATTGGCTCTTATAAGCCGCTTATAAACTTCTTATTAACTTTAGAAAAACATATGCATGTTTTAAACAGTGTCTGATTGTGATTTATGCATTTCTGTCATAAAATGAGAATTTGGTGTGCTGCACGGTAGTAATGTGAGTTGAATAAAGTGCTTCTCTCTCCGTGCATCTCCACATGTCCTCGTAAGGTCCTGTTTTTGTTGGCACTGTGAAATAATGAGTAATGGCGTTAAGGAAATGACATCTGAGAGAGCCATAAATCCCGTTTCAAAATGGCGTATACCGCCTGATTTATGCAATCCTTCTCCCCTATTGGAAGACATGTTTTTCTCTTCAAATGTGCAAGTGAAAGCAATGGTCTGGATCTGTTTTGCCTAATTCCAGATAATTTAAAAAAAGCAAAGTGATACAATATTGTGACACTAGTGACTAAATTATCAAAGTAGCGTTAATTAAACTGTGCTATTCCGCTGTGGGTTTGTGCTTGACAAGTGCAATTTTGTTATTTTTCATTATTTCTCAGCGGGGAGACGCTTTGAAACTATTCAGTGGGAATGATTACACGAGAACATATTTGTAAAATGACATAAGCTGAAATTACATATACATAACGCCAAACATGACACGAAAAAGGAAATAAGTGATAATCAGTCTCCTAAGACCGTTTAGCTCGTTGTTGATTTATCTTCTTAAGGCTCTTCAACTCAGAATGTTGTGACTCAGAACAGCATTGTACAGAGACAGCTTCCCAGCTATGTCTAAGCCCTGAGAGAGAGCAAGAGAGAGAGAGAGGGAGGGAAAGAGAGAGAGTGAGAGAAAGGGAGAGAGAGAGGGAGCGAGGGAGAGACAGCAGGGGAAAAGAGGGACAGCGAGTGACTGAGAGGGACAGAAAGAGAGAGGGGGGAAAGAGTGAGAGTGAATGAGAGAGAGGGGAAGAAAGAGAGTAAGAGAGAGAGAAAGAGTGAGAGAGGGGGAGAGACTTTTCCTTTAATTCCTCCCCATAAGTTTTCTCTACCTTATCTCCTCTCCACACCCTTCTTTCTCTTTGTACAAACCTCCCTTTCTCTCTTTCTCATTCTTCCCTTTCCCCCTCTCTATCCCTCCATTTTGATTATATCAGTATAAGTAATAAGACCCGGGTATAAGTCACTACTCTGGAAGAGCCGCAGAAATATTTCAGTCATTCTGCGGTTATGCAGTAATTCTCTCCTAACCTATTTACTCTTTTAAAATGGATGCTGTTCTTTTTGTATTCTCTTTAGTTTTTTCACCCTTCACCCTTATCTTTTTTCCCCATCATTCTTTCTCTCTTTCTGAGAGAGATAGAGTCAGCTATGCACAGTTGAGCACTCGAGCAGATCTATTTTTAGATAAACAGTATATTTCCACTATGTAAAACACATATAAGAATATGCTAGGGTGAATTCTCCTTATTTAAACTGACTCCCAGGTAAGAGCAGCATATGTCCACAAACACTTCTCCAACTGATCTTTGTTCAAGGGTGACGGGAGCATTAATGTGAAATGATATAATGATAAATGGTATTTCCATAAATCCTCTCCTGAAATTCAGAAGGCTTCCTTTAATTACAGCGCTCACCTCCCACCAGCACTCAGTCATCCAGCTGTGATTCAGAAAAAGAAGAAGAAGAGAAAAAACCATCGCTAAAGAAGAGGCAAAACTGAAGAAACGGGAGAATGAAAGAGGTGACGGGAGTGTGAACCAGCCGCTGGCGTTCGAGTGTGATGGATCGGGCACTGACGTGCTGTACAGTTACTGCTAATGTCATTAGGACCTAATGAAACCATTGACCACGTCCCCGGCACTTACACAAAAGCCACAAATGACATTGGCGCTAGACACGTGACTGTACCGCAGCGATGTGTTTTAAAGAAGGCTCTCCTGAGTGGCCCGGTCAGGTAAGACGTTTTAGACAAGAGGATTGTTGCTGTGGGTACAAGTTTTCATTTTAAACCCAATACTAAGACACTGAGATATTCTGTTTATCAAGGTCTCGATTAAAGACCTGGAGCTTGTTCCACAAAGCAGGATTACTGAGTTAGCTGGATAACTGCGCTGAGTAAAAGCCACAAAGCAGGATGACTGAGTTAGCTGGATAGCCGCACTGAGTAAAATCCACAAAGCAGAATTACTGAGTTAGCTGGATAACTGCGCTGAGTAAAACCCACAAAGCAGGATTACTGAGTTAGCTGGATAACTGCGCTGAGTAAAACCCACAAAGCAGGATTACTGAGTTAGCTGGATAACTGGGTCCTGTTTCACAAAGCAGGATTACTGAGTTCGCTGGATAACTGGGTCCTGTTTCACAAAGATGGATTACTGAGCTAGCTTGATAACTGCGCTGAGTAAACCCCACAAAGGAGGATTACTGAGTTTGCTAGATAACTGCATTGAGTAAACCCCCTCCAATCTGGAACATGGACTGAAGTGGAAAGAGCAGTTCCAGTAACCCTGCTTTGTAGAGGATTCAGGCCAAACGATTAGTTAATTAGTTGTATCAGGAGTCATAGTGCTAGGGCCCTTTTCACATCCGAATGGACACCCCTGCTCTAGAGCCTACAGGCCATGGCATTAGCTGAATATGGAGTTCAGAGAGGCCTCTACCTGCCAGGCACGGAAAAGACTCCGTGCCTGGCAGGCCAGGGCTCTTTGGGTCACTGCTGCATCAGCGCCCCCTAGCTGCCTCCAACACACCTACAGGTCACCATCCGTCTGTTAGACACTGACTTAGATCTACATTCAGGCCTTCAGCAGAGGTGGATAGGCTACGGCAGTAGAAGACTTAACAAATCTAAACAACAAGTCTAATAAATACCTAATAAAGTGCTCACTGAGGGTAATTATAATTAACATTAAAATTGAAGGTTGCAGTCCTAAATTGTTAAATGCACAGCACAAATAATGCAATGACATAAAGCTAGAGCTATCATGTGTGAAACATGTCTCACCCTCAGTCTATTCAAAGCAGGCCGGACTAGGGCAGTACTGCGTTTGAGGTGTAGGGGAGCACTGAGCAGAGTTTCTGAGAAAGCTGATTCTAGATAATAACCATATTTTGGCAGTGTGCAGAAGAGAGGGGAAAAATGACTTATTCAAATGCGATGTCACAAACTAATGACTGCTACACAACAAGAGCGCTGATTTGTCGCAAGGCGCTGGCCAATTAGTTGTTTTTTTACACATTTTTTATGTTTCACTTCAAGTCAATAGGTGATTTGTCACCCTCATTACAGTATTGTAAGCATAATTTATTCAGACGGCGCTCAGGGTCTGATGGGTCATATGAAACATTTTAAAAAGTATTATCCCTGCTATTTATCTTGACTTTAGCCATTAGTAATTCACCGTGTTCTTATGGATGTGCACGGCACAGCATTCCAGGATGATAATGATTTTTTTTTAAATCACTGCATAGGGACTTTAATTCCTGTGCCCAAACGAGCGTTTCGCAGAGAAATGTTTCATTCGCTGCCTGTCCTGGCATATTTTGATAAAGCGATGGGCAGCCTTGCCTTCCTCGACTTTATATGCAAGCGGACGAATCTCGGTGCCAATTAATTTCCCTTTTTTTCACCAACACCAACTTACTGCCCTCGTTTCAGACATTTCATTCTCATTAAAATAGGATGAAAAATAACTCTGGTCTACTGTGCTTCGCAGACAACAGCAAACAAGTTTCAAACAACAAAACAAGAAATAATGTTTTAGCTGTTTCCATTTTTTCTGTTTCTTTTTTGTGTTCTTAAGATGGCACCACTGGAGTGAGGCTTTGATGTATTATAGCTATTAATAAAAATTCATATGATACTCCATTCCCATGGATGAACTGGAGAATCCAGGAGATTCACTGGAACTGTAAACATACACATTTCCAAATAAAATTTTTATGACAAATAATACTCCAACATAATACATGTGCGCAGATGTTTCTGAGAGCTACTATTAAATATTTTAATGTTGTTTATTGAAAGTGACATTTATCCCGCACCATATAAGCCTCTCCAGTGAATTCTACAGTGCAAACCAAGAACAATAAATAGACTATTTGTAATATGTGTGCGTGTGTGTGTGCGTGTGTGTGTGTGTGTGTGTGTGCGTGCGTGCATGTGTATAATGCCTGTGGGTGTGTACTTGGGTGTGTGTGCATGCATGCATAAGTACATGTGTGTGTGCATATCCACAAACTTCAGTTCCAGAACCATACAAAAAATAAAACCCAAAAGCAGAGGTGTCCCCATATTTACACGGCAGATAATCTGCTCTGTCTCAAAGCCTGTGTGGGAGTCTGGGTAAAATGTAATGCTGCCGACTTTAACAGTGGTGCATTCTAGGTAAAGTGGTGACAAACTTTTATGCTTGTTTACAATAAACTACAGTCCCAGTGTAATATGGCTGTTTCCCTCCAGTCAGTGCTGTGGTGATAGAGCCAGCCACAAAGTGCAGAAATGTGACCATGAAGAAAAAGTGTGAAACTACATGCTCCTGACAGACTAAGGCTGCTTTTATGCTATTACTGCTTGTAATTTGATATTGCAGCGAATCCAGCCTTATTGTTTTTCCTCCTATTTAGAGTGGAATCAATATTTGGCTTTGTTTATCAAAATGAGATAAGAGTGGAACATGGTATATCACATTTTATGTCTCCTTTACAAGAGAGGCATTAAGATGCAATATATGGGCAATATACGGGGAGCTTTTGGGTCCTTGACAGTTGAGGAGAGTGCTTTAATGGTGTAAAACCATCTGAAAAATGGCTGTGCTATGAAGTCATCTCTGCTTGTTATGTACAAATATCAATCACAGCCCATCTCCTTTCTGATGCGCAATTATGACCATGCTCTCTCCAACCGATCCATCGTCTCTTTGCTTTTGTGTGTGTGTGTGTGTGTGTGTGTGTGTGTGTGTGTGTGTCTGCCTGTGTGAGTTTTCTGTGTGTGTTTAAAAATAACTTGAGTGATGAAAGCTTCGATATAAGCATTCAGAGGCTTATTTCTTGCTGTCTGGAGAACAACTTTAGAGTAATGACAATTGTCCTCTGTGCAGTGTGAATATGATGCACTAACACACACACACACTCACACAAACATGCACACACACATGCACACACACATACACACAAACACACACTGATGCACACACGCTCACACACACACACACTCTCACACACACATGCACACACAGAAACACACAAATGCTCACACAGACACATGCACGCACATACACATACATGCTCATGCACACACACACGCTCACACACACACACACTCACACACGCACACTCACACACACTCCCTCACACACACATTCACACACACACACACACACACACACACGCGCACACACTTATCCTCAGTCCTCATGTAGGTACCACAGGTCCCATCAGTAACACGTCTGCTCTGTAATACCAGTAATACCCTGTGTCAGGAGCATCTGTCAGCCACTGAGCCGGGCTAGTTTGATCCGGAGGACTCACCGCCACAGTCTGCCTGGGAGACACAACGCCGCGGTCACTGCTACAGCCCGCCCTGGAACCAGCACAATTAAAGGTGTGAAACTACAGCAGAGGTGTGTGTAATGTGGAGGAGCATAATGAGCCAGGATGCAGGTTGCGTTTCTTTCAACGCTGCAATTAAAGTGCAGCTTTCGGACACGGCGGGTACTGAGCATCTCTTCTCTACATTTACCAAAGCTGTGTTTAACATGAGGCTGGAGCTGAATTATCCCCACCATGGACTTCTCTGGCAGGCTCATTTATATGTGACTTTATTATTCATGCTTCAATGCTTAATGTAAAATAGATTTCAAATAACACAATATAGACGTACGTGATCGAATAAAAATCTAATTAGGAACTTAAATTATCATCCTTATTTCCTATTCCATTTTTCAGATTGCTACAGCTTCGCTTGGTTTTAATTTAACTCATTTCAGAAATGTTTCTTTCCATGTATATATTTCTGTAGAAATTGTATGATATTGCAGTAAAATTCAATGGATTGTATTAACCCTACTGTATGTCTTTTCAGATGAACATGCCACAGCTGAGAAGAAGCAGGACATGTTGTTGCTCTGGAAACAGAAAATGCAAAATAAATCACAACAAATGAAGTAAATATTCAGTTGACTGAAATGATCCTTTTGGCCTCTTCTGGATAAAACCAGGTCATCATCCTCATCTCCAAGATGAGATATTTTAGGACAGAATGCATTTGCACATGCAAATCCTCAATAAAAATGTATTCTAATCGTAATTGTATTTGAAGAAATGTTAAGAAATAAGTGATTTTAAGGGCCCTTTCTTCATATAAAAGAAAATGTCTTAACCGAACTTGAACATACATACTGTAGGGTTTTTCACCGGTGGCTAGATCATTCTAGAAATATGACAACAAAACACAAATAATTTAATTTCTTACTGTTGACCTTCAACTGGGACTAAAACGACATGAGGGCTATCAAGCAGCTCAGAGGTCCCCTCTCTGCTCATTAAAGTATTCCGTAAATCTTACTATTTTTCTGCCCATTTTACCAGCAAAAGTGAATGTGAAAACATACACATTTTAGGGCACTTTAATATATGCACTTGCCTTGATAAGGCTTATATTAGCATAGTATAAATGAACAATTCAAATAATATAAAAGAAAATAAGATGGAATACTTGTATTCAAGTGCTTCATTATTTTAACTAACTGAAAGCTTTAATGTGGTTTTACAGATGAATGTATTAATCTGTGACACCGCACAGTACACATATTTACTTCTACCAGTTTGCACACGTAAGTACATACGTGTATACAGTAAAAAAATAAAAAAATAAAAACATGCTAACAGCTGAAAAAATTAACTGCCTTCAAAGTATCTTGTTTGTCTCTCTCCAATACAATGTATATCCAGTTATGTGAAGGTGTTTAAAAACATTTCTATCCATCTCATATCGACCATAATCTTTTAGATTGTCAAAGAGGCAATTAAGAGACTCCTACAGAAATGCATTATCTGACAATCTGTAAGATATTACAGCAAACTTCAGTAATTCTCTAAATCATGTCACTGATTTATTCTGCATTTCATTTTAGAATCTCCTTCTTGTAGCTAGACTTACGAAACCACAATCCTCTTATGGACTTTGTATTATATAATAATTCATTCATTCATTCATTCTTTCATTCATTCATTCATTCATTCATTCACTCATTCATTCACTCATTCCACGGCACGGAAACAGTGACGTGATTTCTGACGAGCCACCATCAACTCCCCATTACTTTCCAGGTCACCAGTTCCTCAGTAATGAGGTCACTCCTCTTAGACTGATGGGCTGTCCCGTTAATGAGGTTGTTCCTGGGTTATTACCTTGCCCACTGCATGAGCCCTTCTGCAGCAGACCTAATTGATGTAAATCAATGAATGTGAACCATATCTCTGTAAAATTAGCATTTCAATAAAAAATAAGAGAAAAAAGTAATCACACAACCCCCTTCCATGGTCAGGGAGCCTAGGAGGGAAATAAAGAATCAGTGTGAAGTGAAGGTAAAATTTAAAAAATGACAGAGTGCGAGCAATCGGGAAGTATGCAGAATAGAGGTTTATTTATTCCAATAGAGACCAAACAGAAATGGGTCAATCGCCAGCAGACAGTTGTGATAAGGGTAAGCCAAGATGGCGTCACAAGCAAAAGTTTGTTTGTTAGCAGGCGGTCCAGGCAGAGGTGCAAAAGGAGATCCAGGAATCGTGAAAACAGAATGCAGTCCGAAGTCGAAAACAAAATATCCAAACAGAGACTAAATCTATAATCAGAAAACAAAAGTTTGGATATGGCAATCAAACACTGGAGAGTCAGAGGTAAATACATAACAATCTAGCAACAAGAAAAAGGAATTAGAGGGGTATAAATACACAGGTGAATTGACGAAAATGACAAACAGCTGATACGAATGAATGACTGGCAGAACTACGAAAAGCAACAAGGGACAAAAAACACAAAAAAACGCTACTGGAACGAGAGGAATAACGCAAATTAGGGCAGAACAGCCCGGAGTCTGGCAAAAAAACTGTGGGGACACAATGGTATTGTGGGGAGATTGGTAAGCAGCAAAAACATACCCCTATATCTGATGCTGTGGGATACAGTGGCTAAAGCTAAGCTAAGTGGCTAAAGAGAGTCTCTCCTGCTGACCTATGAGACTAGCCCTGTGGGCCTGTTTCCAGGGCAGGTCTCTGTCTCCGTCGCCATGGCAGCAAGCCGCCCCGGGCTAGTGGGCAGACCGCCACGGATGTCATGGGAACGGGACCCTGGGGCGGGGCCGGGGGCGTGGCGGACAATATCCACATGTCACTGATATCCACATGACTCTTTCTTGCCATGAATGAACTGGCCCTGTTATTATTTTTTAACATAGTATTTATGAATGAATGAATGACTGACTGACTGACTGACTGACTGAATGAATGACTGACTGACTGACTGACTGACTGACTGACTGAATGAATGACTAACCGAGTAAATGACTGAGTGAATGAATGCATTAAAGAATGAAGCACATTTAGATCAGAATGCAATATGGGTAATTACCTGCATTACCTGCTGTATCCGAACGAAAGAGAGCCGGTTGTAATTTCAGATAGGACTCCATTCAATTCAGAGAGAAAACAAAATGAATAACTATCAGTTCTATTAATTAATGACCTGACATTACAGAACTGTGAAAAATATTACTGAAATGTGAAATATGATAATACCGTGAGCTCTATTGGTACCTTGTGGGATTGAGTGGTTATAATTAGGCCTTAAGCGGAGTCAGTTCTCTGCTGAGTACGGGCTGTCCAGTTGTGCTTGTGTTGATTAACACTTTGTGGGGGAGTTTTGAGATTATAACGAAGGACTGTGTGCTCCAATTACAGATAAAAGCTGCCAAGTGAAATGGCATAATTAGGTGCTACTGCCTCTCGTTTCCAAATGGCAAGGCCAAGGAAATAGAAAACTCTCTTTTTCGCTACTTCAGCCTAATGGTCATTGTTTAAACTTCAGACATTTTAGCAAATTTGAAAGGAAGCCAATGGCTAACAGGTATTACTTTCCTATCAAGGACTGCATTTTAAATGCACATTTCAGTATATTAATATGCAAGTGACCATAAATGATATTTTCAAAACAGCGAAATAAATATTTAGAACTGCACCTCACCTGACATATTGTCAGGAGATTGAAAAGCTTAGCTAAAGCAAAACTACAGCACAGTTAAAAATGAACAAAATATGATAGAATAATAAGGTTTGGTCACTAATTCTGAAACTTCTCAGCTAAAGATGCAAGATCGACTTTAAAATACAATATGTTTACTTCAACAGCATTGGCTACATTGTTATTTAAAAGTACTCTGTTGGCAGAATTTTACCATAAAATGTTTTTTTTTTTACAGTACAGGTTGGGGCATACTGTAACAGGTGTACCCTTCAGAAGGTAAAATCCAGGGCGGTGTGTAGTGTATATAAAAGTTATGCTGTGGAACAGTAGTTGCTCTGGATATGTTAAATTATTCCTTTGCACTTCTTGAATTCCCACCCATCTTCCATCATGCTGTTCAGGGTTATTAATGACAAATAATTCCTTAAATTATAAAAATCTGGATTTCTTTGTACAATGTGGGAGTGAAACCTGCAGCCTCCAGGGCACAGCTGAAGTTCCCTGAACGCGGTGGCAGGTGTTCGGACACGGAAAGGACGGCGTGGTTCGCTCGCTCTCCCAGGCGAAGAGGCAGAACACGGGGAAGTCTGTCCGCCTGTCCAGGGTCGAACGGGTCCGCTCTTCATTATTTCAGCCAACGGCGGATTTCTCTCTCACTCTCTCCTCTCTTCTCTCTCTCCTTCTCGCACCCGAGCTGTGGTTTCCTGCTGCGGCGCTTAGGAGGCCATCGGCTAATTAGATCGAAAGATTACCCATCAGCCCCCTCTCTTATGACACCCTCAGGTGAGACGGTACGCTCCAAAAGCCAGGAAGAGCCCCTGACCACGGGGGGAGAAAATTAAACATCGCAGCTCGGCTGGGCGGAGGGAAAGTGAGAGGGTGGGAGATTTGGTGTGGGGGTGTGGCGGGTTAGGGGGGGCGGAGGGTTTGGCGGGGGCTGAATTCATTTGGCAGTTCTCAAAAGGTCCACGATCAAAAAAGTTAAATTGCTGACCCTTGAAAACTTCAGAGCTGTGACTGCGAAGAGTTTGAGCTGAAAATGAAATTCACTGCGGAAGTGGTCAATGATGAATGATCAGAAGATTATCAAATCTGAGGCTTCTCTCTCAGCAAGACCAGTTATACTGTATTAAAGTTATAAAAAAATAAGTTAGAGGAAGTTAAAATGTGCTTTTTTTATACCAAGACTAGTAACATACTTTCACATTAAAACTCACATTGCAAATTCAACTCTAATAGTATTTATAGCCGGCCAATGGAGGTATAAATATACACTACCAGAGTAAAATTTACTCCTTCAGAGTTAACACAAATCATTTCGCTTTGTTGTTGGCTTAAAAGAGGGCATCAATGGTGGGATTACAGTTAGCTAGTTTGTGAGGGATATGACAAGAGGATGGGTTGTATCTCTGGGTTTAATTACTAGCAGAAGTATTGCCCTAGCAAACTAAACCCGCTTTGCTTCAGTAAGATATCCAGATGTGTGAACGGAAAGTTAAAATGTAATCTCTGACCTGGCTGCTCATTTTTAACACAAAACAGCCGTTGCTCTTTAGGACTGGGATAAGAGACCTCTACCATATGCCATGCCTGGTCATTGCCTTGTCCAGAAGAAAACGTTTGTTTCCAACTTATTTAGTTTTATATTCTCCATAGAGGAACCATTTTCAGTTCATCATGGAACCCTCTTTCGTAGGTGTGAAGTGTGAAAGTGTGTCCAATAAAGAACACTTTAACCAGATAGGGTTCTTTGTTAGATCCGCAGCGCTCCTTTTGGAACCCAGTTTTTTTCAGTGCACTCTAACTGTTTGGGTTTGAAACAGGATGGGTTCACTTCCAAGCCCGGGCGACACTTTTCTTTCCATCTGTGGAGCAGGAGAGAAAGACAGACAGAGAGCGAGATGGATAAGCATAGCCTGTACGGTAAGTTATAGTGATATACAAGCGCTTGACACGTAATGACGAATCCATATTTGATGTTTGCGGCGGACAATCTGAGGGGACTCTGGCCTCCGCTGGGCCCGCGCAGCCTGGCGGATGCCCAGGAGAGCCGGGAGCACATTACTTCCCGGACTTTCGCGGAGACGGACGACGGATTAAAGGGCGAGGGGATGATTTATTAGCTGTTGCTGTCACGCTATTTAGATGGATTGCTACACGCACCCCGCGGACTCACCGGAGAGGGGCCTCTGCTGCGAGCGTGGGCGGGGAGCGGGGCCCGGAGGGGGGTAACGGTGGGTCACACGGTCCGCTGGCCAGCTGTGCTGCATTGACAGGACGCGGCGGGGTGATCTATGGGCCGGGGGAAAGGAGCTAATCAACGAGCGGGACGTTAGGAGCGCAGGTGACAAACCCCAGTTCTGTTCCATCGCTGTTCACGGAGCCGCTGCCGGCCTGCGTGATCCGTGCCTCTCAGATGAGGGGGAGTCCTGAGTCACAGACATAGGTGCACAGGCACAATTAGGCTGAGGATGTAAACCTCGGTTCATGGGACAGTTCAAAGTAATGCATTCTGGGACAGTGACTGAGTCGGGACACTTTCTCATTCGAGCGTCCTCTTGGGAAGAGGTGGGGGGGGGGGGGGCGTGGGTGGGAACACCCTAACCCCAAACCCCCACCCCCGTTATTTTAAATGGGTAATTCTGGCAATGGCTGTAACAGACCATAATTTAGATTTTGATTTATGTTCTTCTAAAGCGCAAATCAGAGGTTCCATCTGGTTCTGCTTTATGGCAGCTGAGATGATGTATGGCACGCTCTCTCGGCTAAACAAAGTCTCTGTGTCTCTGCCCTGAAATTTAATTGCAGGACTGGCCGGTCGTTGCTCAGGATTCAATGGCAAAAAAAACCCCTCCTCTTTTTCTCCTTCCCTCTCTCTTTCCCTCCCCACCGTTCTCCTTCCTTTCCCTCAAAGTCGTGAGAAGCTGATTTGAAAGAAATTGAATTTGGTTGGCAGTAACTTGCTGTTCTATCATTCATGACCACAGGGAGCCTGAGTTCTGTGAGAGGTAACTAATGCTTGCTGTAATATACTAATCTTTGAAGTGTAAATTTAGCATGTGCAAATTATTTGATTTATGGATATAATATTTTTGAAGTGGATCACAGGATGTGAATATTATTTCATTTCTTGGAAAAAAATATAAAATACATCTTAGGAGCTCTGCTATACAAACTATGCATTAGTGCAATTTCAGTGCAATGTACCGTAATTACAGAACAAACAGCCTGCAAATACAATCCCTGTGTACTTCATTTTATACCAATGAAATAATAAATACATTTAAACACACAGGGTTTGACAGAGCCCCCGTTTCATATGGTGCCAGTACTCCTGAAAGGGATTGAGAGAAAATATATGATTTTTTTCCTTTAAAGGAAATAATAGTTGAAAAAAATAGCGAATATGTAAATGAAATCAACAGGCCTCATATGCAGGACTCATAACGGGGAATTCGCTGTGATTACATTGTTTTTCCAGCTCGTCTCAGCAAAATCAATGATGCAAATGAGAAAAAAATGTTTTTATGGGCCCGCAGAACGGGTGTGAATTTGTAATAATTTTTAATAAAGCATGATTGCTGTTTGTAGCACTGAATAATTTAGTCTGATGGAGATGTAGAAATCATTTATTAAATACTCTACTTTGCTACACATTTG